>NW_026717767.1:0-19740 GCF_029784015.1 Lycium ferocissimum | reverse complement strand
TCGTGCGCACTATGATATTCAAGTTAGTCGTGTTACGGCTCCCGAGACCTCGCCACAGGCCGGGTTCCGCTTTGGCGGGTTGCGTCGTGATATGGCTTATGATGTGTTGTGATGATGTGTTGTGTTCGGGGATACGAGATTTGAAATCTCTCCGGAGTTATGCCGTGCTTCGTGGCGCTGCATGTGGTGGCGACCACGTTCGTCCGCCGGTCCTATGGACCGCATTTGATATGTGATGATGTGTGATGAGTTTGTTCTCCGATGATGAGTTTGATCACCGATGATTTAGGCGTATCCCACATCGGTTACCGTCATTCCATATGACAGACACGATGCGTTCTTAAGATGAGTATGCATGAAGGATTCGTGTGTCTTACGTAAGTACTTAGATAGTTGTGTTATTACGACTTCACTTTCTCGTACTTCCTACTTTAGTTATGACCTCGTTTGATGTATGCTATGCTTTACATGCTCAAGACATATTTCGTACCGACCCCTTTCTTCGGGGGCGCGTTTCATGCCACGCAGTGTACCCACGACGAGTCGAAGATGTTAGCGTAAGATGCCCGGCTTCGGATTGGCGAGCTCCATTTCCTCCGGAAAGTGGCGCCGAGTCGTGGCAGTGCTTTGTATGGTGTTCGAGGTTATGATAGAGACTTTGCGCGCAGTCGAGTGTATGATATGTTCGGTTCGTTTGTGAGCGGCTACGTAAGTGCGTGTTTGTATGTATTATGTTACCGACGTGTTTGCAAAGTCCGGCTATATAAGCCGAAGATCGTTATGCCTTATATTGCGTATTTTATTTGGTTTGGAAAAAAAACGAGGCATGTTTGTTTTCTGAAAAATTTTCAATACGTGTGTATGCTATGTTTTGTGGGCCCGTACATGTACGAGTGTTACGTTAGTCCGGGCCGGTTCGCTTTCGGCCCCAAGTAAGGGTTCGGCGCCCGTCACGCCCTAACGGAACAAGCGACAAAGGCGCATGCCCCGTATATGTATCTGTTCACTGCGTCCCGGGCCAAGTTCTGTTATCGTGCGTGTTCCACTGCATTGTTCACCACGTCCCTCATAGGTGGGCCGAGTTCGTTTTACGACGTGATACGACGATCCGATGATATGGGGACTCGGTGACAGTGATGGCATATGATCCGTTCGTTCACCGCGTCCCGTACTGTAGGGCCGGCCCCGCTTACCGCGTCCCTCACCGGAGGGCCGGGATCTCGTTATCGCACATGTATACGATGATATATGGTCCGTTATGCATAACTGCGGATCCGAAAGTAAGCATTTTGACACTCGTATAAGGTCCGCATTTTCGTCTTCTCGACTCTGATCGTGATTCTGTATGTCATACTTCTACACCTCTGATTTTGATAAGTCCGTACGACATATCTCTGTACGTCCGTCTCTGATTACGGATCTGTTCGATATACCTCTGTACGTCCGCCTCTGACTACGGATCTGTCTGGTATACGTCTGTACGTCTGACTCCGACTACGGATCTGTCTGACACACCTATGTACGTCCGGCCGATTATAACCGTTCGATATGCCTTGGTATTCTGTATTTTGATTATGGTTTTGTCAAAGGTATTTCCGTACTTCTCGCTTGGTTATGATTCTACTTACGTTACTCGCCGTTTTACATATTCGCACACATTCCGCATCGACCCTCTATATCTTCTGGGGTCGCGTTTCATGCCGCGCCTACATCCGCATTAGCGTGCTTTGTCGAAGATGATCCAAATGAGATCGGCGAACCTGCTTTTTCCCGGAGCGTTGCCGAGTCTGTATTTGTGTGTTATGATTTCTGAGTTATGTTAGAGACTTTGCAGACAGAGTCGTGGGTGCTAGAAGTCGGGCCTTACAGCCTCCATCACGTGTTATTTTGCGCAATGAGATAATTTTCCTATGTTTGCAGATTTTATTTAGTTTGAGAAAATCATAAGAATATTTTGAAAATATTTATTGTGAATTTCATTTGTATTTGATTTAAAAGTACCAAGGAGATTATGTGCATAATGTGAGGCCGTGGGTTCGCTCGGCTCCGAATGTGGGGTTGGGTGCCCATCACACCCTAATCAAGATTGGGGTGTGACAACAAATCATCCATAAAACACATAAAGAAGATTAAACCTCACCTTTTCCCTTCAACTTCTCTATTCGGCTAGACTTGTTCATGGCAACAACGAACGGTTTTCTTGCTCCAACAACTACTCCACGTTAACGAGGACCTTCCAATTAGCGGGAAAACTAGAAGAAAGCAATTTTTCGATCAAATTTTTGGGAGCATATTCTGCCAGCCATGGCCGAATGGTTGCCCCTCTCTCTTTCTCCATTCTTTTTGAATTTTCTAGGTGTATAAAATGATGAAGATGATTAAATTGTGATCTTATCTCACCATATATACTTAACACATGTGGCCTATGGCCCACACCCCACACATGGCCACATATGGCCATTTTCATGAAATATAAAGTTTTCAAAATTTCACTTCTAGCCCCTACAAATATAAATTAATCACATGCACCCTTCATAGCTTGAACTAATCAAATTTGGCCAACCAAGGGTGGCCCCCACATCTCACGGCCACATGGCCATTTCTTGAAATAATTTTTTTCAACTTTTAGCCCCTAATTTCTCCCAATATTTCCATCCGATAAAATTATAAGCAACTTGTGCATTAAAACAAAACCGGAAATAGCCTTATCCTTAACTTGTCGCAACCGACCTAAAATATTCCAATGCACAAAATACGGGATATAACACAAATAACGATCTAGTCCCGTCACATAACGATGCACTCTATCTTCCATATTAGCTACAATAGTAGGCACATATCTAGCCAACGAATCAAACTCAAGACTATACTCTCGAACACTCCTACCACTCTGCCTCAAAAGTAAGAATCTATCAACTCTAGCTCGCTGTTACACCTTAGAAAATTTTCCCTTAGTGTACAGTTAATAGACTCACGAAGGACATGATGTATACGAGGTTTGGATAAGCAAGAGGTAGCAATTGGTAGTCCTAATTGAGATTTCCAAAGGCATCCGAGTTAAGGTAAGAAAGTTGTTAAGGGAATCGAGTTATAAGTTAGTGTGTCGGACGGAAACTATGAGTTTTGAGTAGTGATTGTTATATCCTGAATTTTGTACATCGGGACAATTCGTGTAACTATGATATGTTAGGGCCAAAACCATTCCGGGATGCAAAGTCGGAATTTTTGACCTTCGATTTTATTTTGAGTCATACGTTGTGCATGAATTTGTTGGTATGGAACAATTAGGAAAATTTGGGACCAAAAATTGGAATTTATGGAACTTGAAAATCATGCATTTTTCTATGGTTGGCCGTGTGGTGTGGGGTTTGGCCCACACAAATTGTGGACAATTTTAATTGGTCCAACATGTTGCGGTAAATAAGGGACACATGATTCATCAAGGGCTTAAAAGATTATCAACTAGTCTTCATTTATTCATTCCAACACTTAGCAAAAAAAAAAAAAATATAGAAGTTGAAGAACTCCAAAGGAGGCTCTTACCAAGGAGCAAGAAAAAACCAACTTCCATTCAAGTCATCCCAAAATTATTTTGCTGATGCAAACCCACTACACCGGAAGTCCCTAAGTAGCGTAAGTTGTCACACCCCGACTTTACTGTGTGACGGGCACCCGACCCCATATTTGGAGCCGAGCGAACCCGCTAACTCTTATTACACATATGAACTCCTTGGATTCTTAGGACAAGATAAAGTAAAATACATAGTAAATTTTTTTCAAAAATCTCTTCGTCGTTTCTCAAAGTAAACACGAAGGCTGGTAAATATGAGGGCTCCGTAAAATAAAACACATCAACCAGGGAAACTCTTTTTAAAGCCGACACCTTAGACCCACGACTGGTCTGCAAAGTCTCTAACTGTAATCATGGACCATAGCACGTGTATGCTGACTCAGCAACTCTCCAGGGTGAGTGGAGCTTGCCAACATTGCCGGAACATCTTCTATAATGACTTCTACTCGTTCGGGGTACCCGCGCGCATGAAACACAGCGCCCACAAGAAGGGGCGTCAGTACGAACAATGTACTGAGTATGTGAGGCATGAATAATAACATAGTAAGAAATGTATACATGAACAATAACCGCATAGAAACATAGAACATGTCGTGTCAAGCTGTGACCTGTACATGGGAATCATATACTGCATGGAGAACATAGGACATGTCATAGGATAGCAGAGTAACCTGTGCATACGAGTGCCCCTGGGGGCGGATGCCATGCATGCTTACTTGGTCATATCAGGTCATAGTGCCGCACGAGACAGCTCGCCCACATAGCGCCGAATACCCGGCTCGACCATAAATCCCGCGTCCGGGCATCCCGCGTCCGGATGATAAACCGGGGACCGTGTGGCAATGAAACATAGTTTCCTTCCCAATTTCCAAGTATGCATAGTTCCCATCCCCCCAACCCATGTTCATATTTAGCATGCAAGAGAGCCCAAGGAAGTCATGTACCTATCGGAGTGACGTAAGGTCGGAAACCTCCGATCGCATTATGGAATAATCATGGTCGCTTTGTCTCACCTTGAAGGAACGATAATCATAAGGCGAGACTATCAACATAGAACATGTCATAGCATATCGGTCATAGACATAGCATATCTGACATCATCATTGTCATCATAGAATCATAGTTATCATAGAATCATAGGATCATAGTCCCCATAGAATCGTAGTCCCCATAGAATCATAGACATCATAGAACCATAGCCATCATAGAATCATAGTATTCATAGGATCATAGTCTTCATATATAGGATCGTAGTCGTCATGGGATCATAGTATTCATAGGATCATAGACATCATAGGATCATAGGCATCGTAGAATCTTAGTCATTGCTTTGAGTCATTAAGACTTTCAATATTGTAAACCGGGTTTTGAAGAAAAAGAATGTTTTGGAAAACATTTGTAAACTTTTAGGAAAGAAAATCATGCATTGGGGTCAAGGGTTTAGTTAAAACAAATCTTATTTAGTAGTCGGAATAATATCCAAAAGTTTCTTTAACCGTAGTTCCGAAATAAACCGAAGGGAGCCATAGGAGGAAATTAGGGAATAGTGGGCCCACCGAGTCAAATGAGGCGGCGTACATAATTTACGTATAAAACGTTTCGTGACATAACTTATGAGAGTCTTAGGGCATACGGATCTTATTCCTGCAAGTTCTAGATGTTTAGACCCTTCTTTCAACTATTCATGAACATTTAATTCAATTTTACTGAATGAATAGTAATCAAATTTCAATCTCGGATTTCTGGGATCAGAGTAATCCCCGAGACACGTATTCAAGCCTATTACATCTAAGACATGCCAGGGAAAGAAAGTGAAGCCTTACATACCTTTTTCCGCCTCTTACGCTCCTCCAAATTCAAGCTCCAAATCCGCCAAAAATCTACAAATGGTCGCATTTACCAAACCTTAGTTAGGGCATTTATGAGTCGATCCTTTAAAGCAACACTTTGTCTGCCAAAATTTCGGCGCGTTTCCGTAAATACACCGTCCCGAGAATATGGCTCGGCCCAATTTAACAACAACAACCCGAGAATGGAACTCGGCCACAATATCAACAATAGAACCAACAATAGCTTCTCCAACATATTCAATTCAATTCAATAACATTCCATTCAACTTCAAATAAACTACGTACATTCAAACTCACATTATTGATCGTTCGTTCAATATTATTCCGAGGCCTTTCAAACACGATTTAGGAGCACTCCAAACAATATATACAATTTTTAAAATAATCCATCCAACACACCATGCCACCCGAATTCCTTCAAACGCAAGAGAACAATCACTAACACGTTTCTCTTCCTCCAAACTCATAAACTATCTCAACAATCCCATACGCCTACAACCTTATTTCCATAAATTCAAGAAATTACATTGAAATCACATAACATTCCAAAACAGCCCACAACATCTACCACTTTAACATGAATCATTAAACACTCACTCTAGTCATAGAATCTACAACAACAATCAATCAAAACACCAAATGAAATCCATTCACTACATGCTACCAAATCAGCCCCTATACACGGCTCAACAACATCATGCGTATTTTCATGATTTACATCTATGCCTTCATACAACAACACGTCCAACACTCATAAAACATGTAAAGGAGGATAGAATCTTACCTTCTCTTCCCACTTTCTCCACACGGCTAGAGTTGTATATGGCAAGACAATTAATCTACTTCTTCCATCAACTACTTCACATGATAGAGGACCTTCCATTTAGTAGAAAAGCAAGAAGAAAATAATTTTTCCATGATCACCACTCCATGCACCATATTCGGCCAACTTGAAGAACTCCTACAACGAATGGTTTTCTTGTTTCAACAACTATACCACGTCGACGAGGACCTTCTATTGAGTATAAAAGCATGAAGAAAAATATTTTTCATGACCAAAGTAGAGGAGGGCCTTGTTTTGGCCATATATATGGCCGAACACTCCCTTCTTTTTTTCTCTCTCTCTTTCTTGAATTTTCTTGTCTTGCAAAATGATGACTTGCCTCTTATTTTGCCATCACATTTATATATATATATATATCAATTATGGCACATGGCCGGTTGACCTTTCTTTTTTTTCTCAAACTCTCTAGATTTTTCTTCCTTTTTCTTTTAATTAAAAGATGACTTATGTAGTAAGCCTTAGTCCATATAATCATATAGTCATAAAAATAATGGGTCCCACATACATATATACACTTGTGCCATTTCATGAAATTATTTCCCCCACTTTTAGCCTCCAAATCTTTCTTATTCCAAATTTACCCTTAACGCTCCATTCCAATACAAAGGATGAATAAACAACTTACGCATTCTAAGAAAAAAAATTTAATCTTGTCCTTAACTTCCCCGACATTAACTCGAATATTCAAATGTACGAAAATGCGAGGTGTAACATCCTTCCCTTTAGAACATTCGTCCTCGAATGTTCATATATGTCTTACAGGGTCGCATAAGCACCTCGGGGGAGCTCCCTTTTTATAGCTTTTGTTGTCCTTCGTACTATCTCTTAGGCTATCCAATACCATTTTGACTCCTATCCGCTTGTTGCCGGTCTTCTGATCTTACTAACTTGTTTCCATGAAGAGGGTTTCAGTTGTGATCCAAACATCCATATCAAAACATATTACCGTATCAACTGTCTCTATCTCATCCTTACATTCCTCTCACCTGCTTCCCCCCTTTTAGGGTGTACCTATACCATTATCCGTTTATACTTCGTCTCATGTCCTCATTCCCAATCTCAGTCTATAGTAGAATAATAATAGCTTGCTTTACAACACTTATACCCTTTACTCTTGGTGTTACTCGAACTTCGGTACCCTTTTCTCAATTATTGCCTTCTGTACCGTGACTTCGGTTGTTGGGATTCACGTGTCCACTGATTCCATCACATTTGAGATGTCCTACACCTTCACATATACATATATTCAATTACTACCAACTAGCCCACAAAATACGTCCAAACGCTGTTCAAGCCTATCCTAGTTTTAGGGCTGTGATGCACTTCCTGTCTCTTCACCAAGCAAGTTTGCCTCGTCCTGCGTGTCTTCTTATGGTCTCCATCCACCCATATATTCTTGTTTTCCTTAGGTTACTCTTAACTGCTCATTCGTCCCTTGCCTCTTAATTTGCGGATCTCACGACCCAACCCCGTGGGCCGTGACTGGTGTCCTACTTGGACACCCATACGTACCTACCTAACAGATCCGACATACCAAATTGCTAATCCGCTTAACATACATAAATTCATACCGATATAAGGTGCGTCGCACCAACATACATATATGTACATACATACGAAACCCCGTACGTAAGCCGTTAGGGCTATTATATCGACAAAGTCGCAAACTCGCACATACTTACCGAATGCTGACAACCCATATCCCACAAACATGTCTACGTGCCTCTAACATACGTAATGTAATCGAAGACGGACAGGCCCCGCCGTACCCAAATGATCATATATATACAGAACATAGATGCAACAAAATATATACCAAAAGTATCACCTTCCGGATCAAAGGGAGCTCTCCAAACAAAGAGACCGATGACCTAAAATCGAAGGCGTATAACGCGCGCGTCGTACTGCGGGCATGTAACACACCCCCGAGAAGCAAGTGGGGTCGTACGAAGATGTACCGAGTATGTAAAGCGGAAACATAACATACATAATCAAAATAACCGCAGTCAGCTATGTAAAATCATCGTACGGAAATACGTAAATAGAGCGGTGAATGCAATTCGTAGCGAAGTCGACTTACGCGCAGTGTACGTACGAAATCCTAAGCGGAATCGTACTTACAGAGTGTACGGTTAGAATCACAAGGAGTCGTACTTACGAGCGCGATGCAGAATCGGTGTCCGGGATCGTATTGTCGAAGTGTGATGACGTACGCAGGTATGATCCAAATCGTACATACGTACCGTAAAATCATGCGCAGTCATAATAACATACGTACGTACAAATCGATATCGATCTCAATCTCATACGTACGTATCCCGCCCTTTAGTAAGGGACGCGGTACGTAACCCGCCCTCGTAGTACGGACGCGGTGGACGTACGTGCACGTATCAAATGCCATCCCGGCCGCCATCCCCATAATATCACATAATCGATCATAATCATAATCGGATCCGAATCGATACGTACGTATCCCCGCCCGCACATCCGAGGGACGCGTGAACAATGCAGCGAAGGTGCACGAATCACGTAACTCCGGCCCGGCGCAGCTGAAGGAAGCATTGAGACATCCACGAACGTATCCATGAGAAACCATATACATACGTACCAACATACGTACTTAGTAAACCGAAATAGTTCGTAAAACGTATCAAATCGTAATAATCGGATTATGTCGAACGGAGTGTCCGTAATCGTTCCGATATCGGACTAATATCAAGATTCGATGGGTGGTCATCATACTCATTAGATAGCGAACGGAAACATAATTAAGAGTTACTTATGAAGAACGGACAAAATAGGACAATTTGAGCCATACCGGAGTATCGATTTTGTGGGCCCACCTCGGACCCAATCATAGTAAAATACGTAAATTATGGATGATAAACCTTAGGAGTCGTCCGTAACCATCTTAGAGTGTTTCGACTCCATTTATGGAAGTTGCATACATATAGTGTGTTTTATCGACAAAAGGTGAAGAAACGTTTCAATCTTACTGAATGGTTTTGAGCTATTTTCAATCTCGAATTCCGAGAAGCAGAAGTACAATCGAGGCTCGCTTTCAAGCCTGTTGGACTCAGAACATGCCAATGAAAGAAGGGCAAGACTTTACATACCTCAATTACGCCTTATGCTCGCTTGGCTTCACTTCCAATTTCGTCAGAAATCTGCAAATGGTCACTCTTACCAGTTACTATTCATGAAAGCTAACATTTCAACTTTGGTTTATACTTGGCTACCGAAATTTCGCAAAGACTTCCCCTATAAATATGACATCCCCGAGATTCAACTCGGCTCAAAATAATCAACAACAACACCAATAACAACAACAACCGAACTAAAACGCTTACTAACATAGTTAATCTTCTTTCTTCATAAAGCAACAACTTCCAACTAACTTCACATTTCCAAACTAATATCAACGTTTTCATACTCATTTACTCATGCAAGAACATTCAAATACAATTCGGGAGCATTTCGCATTATTTCACAAGTTATGCAAAAATTCCACCGAAATCACATTTCGCTCAAAACTTCCAACATAAACTTCCATGGCATACTTTTAACTTTCAATTCTACTAACAACTATCATAATTTGCATCTCACAATTTCATTTCCAATATTACATAATCTATAATAAAATCGCATACTTTCCGACAACAACTTAACAACCAATTCTTCAAGTTAACTTAAACCATTATTCTTCCATCTTCATCACAAGACTTCAACAACACAATTGACATACTAAATAATTTAATTAACTTTCATTTCATACCAAACACCACACGGCTACATTCCATAATTTCCAACTTCCATCAATTCATTCTACTTTCATTTCCAACATGAATTTCCATCATACCCACAACTAGAACACAATATAAAGTTCAAATCACCATAGCCATGCACCATACTCACACATACGGCTATATACACACACACACACACACGCTCACACATGCTCATGCACACACATCATAATTTCATGATTTCCATTCAATCTAACATCCATAAATCTTCTACAACATAAAAGGAACATGAAACCTTACCTTTCCAACTTCTTTCCACTTGCCAAAGGAAGCACTTTCTTGCCAAGATAATTATACCAACTTGAAGAGCACCATGAACTTAGTAAGGATATAGGAAGATTACAATTTTTGCACCAAGATTGAAGGCTTGAAAAAATTTTCTTTCTTTCCTTTCTTTTTTTCTCTTCTCACGGCCGAATGGCCTTTTCTTTTTCTCTCTTGATTTTTCTTTTGTTTTCTTGTAATCTCTTGAATCTTCTAAGGCTCCCAACCTTATATAATTAATCAAGCACATGGAAAATTTCATTAAACCCATGGGTTGGGCCTAGCCACTTGGCCGGCCACCCCACAACTTTGGGCCTCAATTTTTCTCTTAATTTGTTAAGCCCAATTCATCATAATTCTTATTTTGTAATTTCCGAAACAAATTTCCAAAATTCCAAATTTGCCCTTAGGCCTTCTCCGGTGTTTTCACATTCCAATCTCCATAATCGCCACACACTTACTAAGAGAAATTCAAACATGGCCTCCTTTCTCATAAATCACTATTTTTTTGAATTTCCCGATTATGCAAAAAGACGGGATATAACATCCTCCCCCCCTTTAAAACATTCGTCCTCGAATGTTAATTCAACCTCATGGTAAATCGGAATCAATCGGGGAGGTCCACTTGCCACTTACATACTTGCACTTAATCGAAGAACTTTTATCGACCTTCATTTTCCAACTTCATCCATCTTTCTTCAATATCGCCGTATCAGAGTTGTTCGTACCACCTTAAATCGGATATGCGGCGGACAGAATCTTAACCGTAACCGAAGGTCAAACGGACATCGACGGAGTCATATCCGAATCGGGAGCACGAGAGTACGACGTATTTAATTATATTCCGACGATCACCTTAAGCAAATTCAAATTCGGAGTCGCGCAAATATCGACGGGTTCATAACCGAGTCGACATATAGAGATTTATTGGACCGATTTCGAAAGCAGAGTCAGACGTATAGGCACATATACCGGACAGATTCTGTCACACCCCAACCTTCGTCAGGGTGTGACGGGCACCCGACCCTCGTCAGAGTCGAGCGAACCCTTAAACGTCAACTCAATTTTTTTTTTTTAAAACAAGAATTGAAAGTTGTAAATGAAATACCAAAATCGACACGTGGCTCGAGGTATCTCAAAACATGATATATAGATACATACAACATAACACAAGGCGAGCCAAAGGCCTCTCGCCATTTCGTACAACAAAATAACTACGACAAGGCCAAACAAGAACCATGACTCCCACGCTGTTCGCGTACTTCTATAGAGTATAACCTCGTACAATATATAAAGCTATACCAAAACAATGGGGGGTGACGCCTCCGTGAGCAAATGGAGCCGTCCGACTCCCGCCATCGTAGGTCCCCCGGTCGCGTCCCCCGAACTCGCGGTATGAAACGCAATATACGGAATATGTACCGAATATGTAAAGCGAAAATAAATAGATAATAACCACCGCGCAATTTAAGAGGGAAGAAATCACATACAACCCAATACCCGCAACCTTCGCTTAAGAGAAGACATAAGTATATGTACAGAGTCGCAAGCAAGCCTTAAGTAAATAATTGCAATCCAATTAACAAATCCAGAATAAGTGACACAAGACATCACACACGCCGCTTCCGCAAAATAATAATAACAATAACAATAACAATAATAATAATAATAATAATAGCCCCATCGGGCAGCCGCTTCCGGATATCGATAATGGCCCCTTCGGCATTGCCGCCCGCATAATAATGAAGATAGCCCCTTATTGCGCTTCCGCATAATAATAAAGATGGCCCCTTCGGGCATTGCCGCTTCCGCATAATAATAACGGGGCACCCCCTTCGGGAGTGGTTTTTTTGAAAAGTCTTATAAAGTATCACACTCCCTTCGAATGGTTTTGTACACACCCTTCGGAGTGGTTTTGGAAAAGCCTTAGAAAATAATATATCACACCCCTTCGAGTGGTTTTAAGGAAGCTTTAGAAAATATCACACTCCTTCGGAGTGGTTTTGAAAAGTTTTATAAAATATCACTTAATAGAGTCATTCATGGAAGATTCAAGGCAATTCGATTACATTCCGGCAAGTTACGGACGTTTGAGCATTTTTCCAACAAGTTAGGAGGATACTAGTTCAATTGCACTGAATGAATAGTGCTCCATTTCGTAATTGATTTCGACGAAACGGAGGCTTAAATTCAAGCCTAGTATACCTAGGACATGCCAAAAAAGAAGGAAGGAATAACTTTACATACCTCACGGGTGCCTTATGCTCGCTCGAGCTCAATTTACCGCAAATGGTCACCTTTACCCAGAGTTAGCATTTCAATAATGAGTTCATACTTGTCTACCGAAATTTCGTCATCCATCCCCGAGGATCATCTCGTCAAAATATCAACAACAACAACCCAACAATCATCAACAACCATCATAACTATATTATGGCACAAAAAGTCCCTCTACATAGTTCAATAATTTTCCTCCAAACTTCACATAATCAAATTAATATCAACATTTTCCATATTCATCAACTACTTCAATATTATTCAAACATATACCAATAACATTCCATACATTATTCATGAATTCCACCAATTCCATATTCCATCCAACTCTTCCACAAACACAACAAAACTTCCAAATCACATTGCCTATCCTACAAGTTTATTAGCAACAATCATAATCCGCATTTAGAACCTTACTTCCATCATTATATAAAAATCATATAAAATTCACATAAATTCCCATAATCACATACAAGCAACTTCAATGCCATTTCAAGTCATTAAACCTTGTTTGCATTACTAAGATCACAACAACACAACTAACAAACTAATTAAACTTGAATTCATCTCTCTTTTCATACCCATAGGGCTCACGGCCACATGCCTTTTTCACACACACGTACGCCATGCACACACACACCACACTTCCTTAATTCTCATCTACTTCTAATCATCATAACATATAAATTCATTCCATAACTAGAAACATAAGAATCTTACCTTTTACTTGAATTTTCAACTTTCCGCCAACGGAGTTCTTTCTCCAAACCAATTATACTACGTCGTAGAGCACCTCAAGCTTGTTAAGAATTCGCGAAGAACAAGATTTTTGAACCAAGGACAAGGCTCCAAGAATTTTTTTCTTTTTTTTCCTCTTCTTTCTCCTCTTAGCCGATTGCTCTTCCTTTTTTTTTTCTCAATTTTTCTTGAAGTTTCTATGGTGATTTCATGCATGATTATCTCTTATTTATCATTAAGTGGTCACCACCACATGCATGGGCTTGGGCCAACCTCATCACCCCTCCTTCATGGGCCAAGTTTTCTTATTTTTTTTTTTACCCAACAATTTGGCTACCTTGCGTAATTCATAAAACGAATTTCCAAAATCCCAATTGTTGCCCTTAACCTCTCGATATCCCCGCACCCATACTTCCATAAGCAATATTCACATATTAGAAAGAAATCCAAACATGACCTTATTCCTTATAAGTCAAGGTTATTTCCAAATTTTCAATACGCAAAAATTGTACGCGTATTCACACTCGAGGTCGTGTACATACATAGGAAAAATATCTAGAAAGCTCATATACTTATAAAATAACGCACAGAGATATATAACAAAAACGTAATCGTATCTGGGGTGGTAAACCTCCACCGAAAGTAGCTGTATAACATGAGAGGTGTGTCCACTAAATCGTCATCCTACTTAAGCTTACCCCAATTTCTCATTTAGTCTCCATCCATATTTGTAAATACTGATATACTTCCCAGCCTCCGATATTACCCGCTTAACTTCGAAACTTTTATGCATTCTCGCGCATTATCGATAATATATCGAGTCAAATGCCCCACACGATCTTTTTGGTAATTTACAAATTTTTCGTAAATTGTTGTAAATGTGGTCCCACCCCTACCAAACTACACAATTAGCATATTGCCCTTCAAAGTTCCTCAACATCAAAGAGAAATCCATAGGATAAATATCACTCGTCATACGAGGTAGCTTATAAAATAACGGACCCGGGAGCGACATGGTGCTCGTCTCGTCCGTCCGCTCATAACGGCGCTATTACCGTAGGAAATCCTCTCCCTCCGTCGTCCCGGAGAAATCCATAGCACTCTCTCCGAGGTAGGGTGGTGCTCACTCATAACTATCCTCCCTCCGTCGGGTAAGGCTAAGATAACTATCCTCCTCCTCCGGGAGGGGTCATCGCCATATCCTCCGAGATGTCTGTATCATAGCCATCCTCTACGGGATCCTCTGCTCCAGGGATCGGAGACTCTGGAGGAATAGTAGCTGGGTCCTCCGACGGATCCGTATCGTAACTATCCTCCGGGGGATCCTCCGAAGGGTCTGATTCAATCGAGTAACTGGGGCTCCGCCTACTCGGCCCCGGTGACATCCTGGGGGCCTTCTTGGCACCCCCATCTCCATCATCAGAAGCGACCCTCTTCATCTTTATCCTACAATCACCTGCAAGGAGAGGGTCGAAATAATTTCCCAAAATTCCGACGCAGTATGCTCTTTTCGGAGCCTCGTAGACACAGCGCGTTGGAGGAGCCATCCTAACAATACAGCTCTATCGCACGATCTAAGATTTCAACAAAGGGTAACATAACATCCTAGATGTCCCGTAGCCTCCCGTTTATAGATGCGGGGCCCAACACACCGATAAACAAGACTCTACTAGACACGGCCGCGTACATTCCGAGAACCGACCGCTCGATACCACTTTTGTCACGACCCAACCCCGGGCCGTGATCGGTGTCCTACTTGACACCCATACGTACCTACCTACCGTATCCGACATACCAAATTGCTAATCCGCTTAACATACATAAATTCATACCGATATAAGGTGCGTCGCACCAACATACATATATGTACATACATACTGAAACCTGTACAGAAGCCGTTAGGGCTATTATATCAGACAAAGTCGCAAACTCGCACATACTTACCGAACAGTGACAACCCATATCCCACAAACATGTCTACAGGCCTCTAACATACAGAACAGAATCAGAAGACGGGACAGGGCCCCGCCGTACCCAAATGATCATATATATACAGAACATAGATACAACAGAAAATATATACCAAAAGTATCAGCTCCGGATCAAAGGGAGCTCTCCAAACAGCAGACCGATGACCTAAACTGGCGGCGTATAACGCGGCACGTTCGTACCGTGGGCATGTAACACACCCCGAGAAGCAAGGGGGGTCGACGAAGATGTACCGAGTATGTAAAGCGGAAACATAACATACATAATCAAAATAACCGTAGCCGCCTATGTAAAATCATACAGACGGAAATACAGAAATAGAGCGGACAGAATCGGATTCGTAGCGAAGTCAGACTTACAGAGTGTACAGACGAAATCCTAAGCGGAATCAGACTTACAGAGTGTACGGTTAGAATCACAAGCAGAGTCAGACTTACAGAGCGTACAGACAGAATCAGTGTCCGGATCAGATTGTCAGAAGTGTGACAGACAGAGGTATGATCCAAATCAGACATACAGATCAGAATGTAGAATCATGCATGCGCAGTCATAATAACATACGTACGTACAAATCGTATATATCGATCTCAATCTCGCGACAGATCCCGCCCTTTAGTAAGGGACGCGGTAATGTAACCCGCCCTCGTAGTACGGACGCGGTGGACGTACGTAATCGATCAAATGCCATCCCGGCCGCCATCCCCATAATATCACATAATCGATCATAATCATAATCGATCCGAATCGATACGTACGTATCCCGGCCCGCACATCCGAGGGACGCGGTGAACAATGCAGTGAAGTGCACGAATCACGTAACCCGGCCCGGCGCAAGAAGGAAGCATTGAGACATCCACGAACAGATCCATGAGAAACCATATACATACGTACCAACATACGACTTAGTAAACCGAAATAGTTCGGAAAACGTATCAAATCGAGTAATCGGATTATGTCGTAACGGAGTGTCCGTAATCGTTCCGTATATCGGACTAATATCAAGATTCGTATGGGTGGTCATCATACTCATTAGATAGCGAACGGAAACATAATTAAGAGTTACTTATGAAGAACGGACGAAAATAGGACAATTTGAGCCATACCGGGAGTATCGATTTTGTGGGCCCACCTCGGACCCAATCATAGTAAAATACGTAAATTATGGATGATAAACCTTAGGGAGTCGTCCGTAACCATCTTAGAGTGTTTCGACTCCATTTATGGAAGTTGCATACATATAGTGTGTTTTATCGACAAAAGGTGAAGAAACGTTTCAATCTTACTGAATGGTTTTGAGCTATTTTCAATCTCGAATTCCGAGAAGCAGAGTACAATCGAGGCTCGCTTTCAAGCCCGTTGGACTCGTAACATGCCAATGAAAGAAGGGCAAGACTTTACATACCTCAATTACGCCTTATGCTCGCTTGGCTTCACTTCCAATTTCGTCAGAAATCTGCAAATGGTCACTCTTACCAGTTACTATTCATGAAAGCTAACATTTCAACTTTGGTTTATACTTGGCTACCGAAATTTCGGCAGCACTTCCCCTATAAATATGACATCCCCGAGATTCAACTCGGCTCAAAATAATCAACAACAACACCAATAACAACAACAACCGAACTAAAACGCTTACTAACATAGTTAATCTTCTTTCTTCATAAAGCAACAACTTCCAACTAACTTCACATTTCCAAACTAATATCAACGTTTTCATACTCATTTACTCATGCAAGAACATTCAAATACAATTCGGGAGCATTTCGCATTATTTCACAAGTTATGCAAAAATTCCACCGAAATCACATTTCGCTCAAAACTTCCAACATAAACTTCCATGGCATACTTTTAACTTTCAATTCTACTAACAACTATCATAATTTGCATCTCACAATTTCATTTCCAATATTACATAATCTATAATAAAATCGCATACTTTCCGACAACAACTTAACAACCAATTCTTCAAGTTAACTTAAACCATTATTCTTCCATCTTCATCACAAGACTTCAACAACACAATTGACATACTAAATAATTTAATTAACTTTCATTTCATACCAAACACCACACGGCTACATTCCATAATTTCCAACTTCCATCAATTCATTCTACTTTCATTTCCAACATGAATTTCCATCATACCCACAACTAGAACACAATATAAAGTTCAGCTCACCATAGCCATGCACCATACTCACACATACGGCTATATACACACACACACATACACGGCTCACACATGCACATGCACACACACCATAATTTCATGATTTCCATTCAATCTAACATCCATAAATCTTCTACAACATAAAAGGAACATGAAACCTTACCTTTCCAACTTCTTTCCACTTGCCAAAGGAAGCACTTTCTTGCCAAGATAATTATACCAACTTTCTTTTTCTTTGATTTTCTAATCTCTTGAAGTTTCTTGAAACCAAGCTCCCTTATATAAATTTGGGACATGGAAATTTAATAAAATCATGGGCCTGGGCCACTATGGGCCGGCCACCCACACCTATCGGGCTCCAGTTTCATTTTTTTGCCCACCTTCATCATATTTCCCTCATAATTCTTTAAATGAATTTCTAAAATTCCAATTTTGCCCTTAGGCCTTCTCCGGTATTTTTAATGCTCAGCCTCGAGAATCGTGCTACACCTACTAAGAAAATCCAAACTTGACCTTATTCCTTACAAACCAAAATTATCTTCAAGTTTTCCAAATACACAAAAATGCCTGATATAATAGTGAAATGGCCTTCATCCTTTTTTCCTCCAAGTTTTCTTGAAATTTCTAGGAGATAAAATGATGAAGATGACTTTATTTGTCATCTTTTCACCATACACATATTTAACACATGTGGCCCTATGGCCCACAAGTCATGTGCATAGCCACATGGCCTTTTTATTTCATGAACATTAAGTTTTCAACTCTTCACTTTTGGCCCCAAATTTCATGAAATATTAGTTTCCATAATTTCACTTTTAACCCCAAATTTTCCTTAATTTTCCATTCCAACAAAATAACAAGCAACTTATGCCTTAAAATAAAATCGATGGTCAAAAATATCAACCTCGCATCCCGACTAGTCTTGTCCTTAACTTTTCACGTAGCTCTGAATATCCTAATGTACAAAAATCGGGATATAACATCCTCCCCCCTTTAGAATATTCGTCCTCGAATGTTAAACTAGTCGTATAGGGTCTTATAGGCATTTTGGGAGTCTTTTCATAAGCTCGTCACATAGTCATTACCCACTCAACATGACCCGTTAAAGAGTTCACTGACTAGAAGATATAGGGAATACATAGGGATACTCATTTTTCATCCGTTCCCTATTATTGCTCCGTCACCCTATCTTAACGGAAACTACATCCTTAATACATAACATTCTCGCTTGCTGATCCAGTATAAACATGGGTTGTTTCCCGTAAGATGATTTTTCTGTCGCTTGGATATCATCTATAGGAGATACTCTGGAGGGTCGCCTATACTTTTACGAAACATTGGTATGTGGGGACCGCGCGTCTCCAGTCGGGGGTGGTAGGTCTAACTCATAGGCAGCCTTGTCTACTTTACGAACGATCCGATAAGATCCAACATACCCTGGACCGAGCTTCCCTTCCCGCCGAATCTTATAGCACCCTTCAAGGATGATACTTCCAAGGATACCCAATCGTCGACCTCGGAACTCTAGGTGTCGACGTCGAGTATCGCGCATGACTTCCGTTGCCTCGAGCGCTAATGACCACTCTCGAATGAGTTTCACTTGTCAACTACTTATCAAATTATATTTAGCTCAATTGACTTAGTTTCGCCCCCATTAAATCGACCAATTTGTAACTTTGCTCTTCGCGTACAAAACCTCACGCGGTTACCTGGACGCTCGAGTGGTAGTTATTATTATAAGCGAACTCAACAAATGGCACAAGATCATCTCAGCTATATCTGAAATCATAGATGTGAGAGCGTTATGAAGTCTCCCCATATAATTGCGCATGGTCTTTAATCGAATAGATGGTCTCGGTATGCTTTGACTATCCTGCGGCGGTCGGTCGGCATCGTTAGTCCTTATGTCCTTGTCACCAATTTCCTTTACATTCGAGTACTTATCCAACACGACTTTGTCGTTAGTGAATATTGTGGTTATGTTTATGCGAAATGGTCTCACCGCCCTCGCCATCCCTCGCAAGATCTTGCTATCTTATGAACTCGAAATTCGAGTTTAAACTAAATCCTTGAACTCTTACCACAACTTTTCCCTTAGCTTCTTGCCCTCAAATCTCACCGTATAACTCAAAAGCCTGCGAAAATTTACCCTTTTTCTCTCATAACACCGATATTTTTGATTCCTGTATTGGCAATCTTTGAACTCAGGGCCGGACAAGAATTTCCCCTTC
>NW_026717766.1:0-10206 GCF_029784015.1 Lycium ferocissimum | reverse complement strand
AAAACCCAAATTAATGAAATACCCATATGCAATGCAAATCACTTACAAAGACCCAATAGGATAATCAAAATGAATCATCGTTAGTTCAAAATCAAAACAATAGTCAAACTGTGTTTTCTTCCGAATATCACTGAACATATCAAACCGAACTCCAGTAAACCATAGTTACGTATCAAAATCACATACACAAAAATCCTCATTTCGTACTCAACAGATAAATAAGTAGCCATACTGGGGTCGGAAAGATAGTCATATTAAATGTCAAAAATAGGTCGTTAGAACCAAACATAGAAAGTCCAGACCCACGGACGAGTGGTCAACCCAATCCGGCCTCCGCCTATGAAAATTAAATTCATCATACGTTATAGAATCATTTACGAGCATATCAAAGCCATCCGGCTCTCTCTATGGAAAGTTACGGATGTTCGTAGTTACAAAACTCTTTTTTAAAAATGTAACTTTTTATGCAACAATTGAAAACCAATCATGCATAAAGACATATAAACCATAGCTTGACCATATAAGGGTGCCAACATCAAGAAGCAAATAAGCATCGTAAACATGCTCGGAATTTAAGAATAGAATTACCCCCAAGGCTCGTAACGTATCATAGCTTAGTCATATCTAAGACATGCCAAACGAAGGAAAGGTAAGCTTTACATACCTCATTTTCTTCCTAGGCTAATCCAAACTCAAGTCTCGGCTGCTCAAAATCTACAATAAGGTCATTAAGTACCAAACATTAGCCATAAGTACTTTAATCCAATCCCAAGCCATCACTTTATTTACGTAAATTTGGGCAAGATTTCTATAAGTTCAACATCCCCGAGAATTCAACTCGGCCAATATCATCAACAACAATACCAACAACCATTCCAACAACATCAATAAGTAATTTCAAACACATTCTAACATCGATAACTCTTTTCTACATAATTCGATGACAATCCATTAGCATTCGACTCAACCACATATAATCAAACCAATACCAATGATCTCACATGCAAGTACTAATCCAAAACCATTCAAACAAGATTCGCGGACATTTTAAACAATCCGCAAAATATTCCAAACAACCCAACCACTATACTATTCCACCCGAAACTTCCAAATGCCATAAGAACAATGTTATACCCCGTACTTTGTACGTTGGAATATTCTAAGTCGGTTGCAACAAGTTAAGGACAAGGTTGTAAATTATTCCGATTTTGTTAAAAGTACATAAGTTGCATATTCATCTTTTTATTGGTATGGAATGTTAGGGGTAAAATTGGAATAAGGAAAATGTGGGGTCAAAAGTGAATTATGGAAAGTTAAGCATTTCATGAGAATTTGGAGCTAGAAGTGAAATTTTGGAAAAAGAATATTTCATGAAATGGCCACATGTGGCCATGTGTGAGATGTGGGCCATAGGGCCACTTGTGCAAATTATATATGATGAAAAAGATGACAAGGTAAGACAAATCATTCATCTTTTATTACTTAAGAAAAGTCTAGAAAATTGGAGAAAAAAAGAAGGGGCAAAACCGGGCACACACACACACACACACACACACACACACACACACACACACATATATATATATATATATATATATGGACATGTGATGAAAAAGCAAGACAATTATCATTCATATCTCTAGAAACTTGGAGAAAAAAAAAAAGAAGAAGAGAAAGGAGTTTCGGCCATGGCAATGGAAAATAGAAGACCAAAAATTCTTCTTCAAAAATTATTTTCTTCATGTGTTTCAACTCCTTAGAAGGTGTAAAATAACATGGAGGGATTGTTGGAGCAAGCAAACCAATTATTTTTGCAAACCACAAGCCCAGCCGAGTGAAGAACCAAGTGAAGGTAAGGTTTAATCTCATTTTTCATGTGTTATGGATGGTTTGTATATGTTGTGGAGTGTGGAAATGAATGAAAATCATGAAAATAGGGATGTTGAAGTGTGGCCGTGTGTGTGTGTGTGTTTGGCCGTGTGTATGTAGAGTGGTGATGGAGTGATGGATTAATTGTATTCAACATGTTTGTGTGTTGTTGTAATGTGTAGAAAATGGATGAAATTCATGGAAATATGGAAATTGGTATGTGGCCGTGCATATGTGTTGTTTGTAGAATATGATGAACTAATTTTATTTAGCATGATTTGGTTCTTGTTGCATGGATTCCATAATGAGAATGATGGTTTAAAGATTTAAATGGAAGTTGGAATCGTTTGTAGGTTGTTGGAGAAGATAATGTAATTTTAA
This sequence comes from Lycium ferocissimum, assembly GCF_029784015.1. Lineage (NCBI taxonomy): Eukaryota > Viridiplantae > Streptophyta > Magnoliopsida > Solanales > Solanaceae > Lycium > Lycium ferocissimum. The sequence goes on along the minus strand of NW_026717766.1, from coordinate 7,956 downwards.
TATAGTTCTTGTATTATTGTGGTTAATGTTGTTAATGTATGAAATGTTGGTATAGTTTGTGAATTTGGCGGAAAGAACTGTATTGTTGTTGTTCTTATGGAAATTTGAGGTTTCGGGTTTCATTATATAGTGGATGGGCTGATTTGAATGTATTGTGAATTGTCCGAAGCGTTCTTGAATTTTGTTAAGTGATCTTGGGTTAGTTTTGAATATGCGATCGTTGACATTAGTTTGAATATATGAAGTTGAATTGAATATGCATGGATGTTGTCGAATTATGTAGAAAGGAGCTATTAACGTTAGAATGTGTTTGGAGTTGCTATGGATATTGTGGATGTGGTTGTTGGTATTGTTGTTGGATATCTGGCCGAGTTGAATTCTCGGGGTGTTGAATTTACAGGGGAAATGCTGCCCAAATTTTTGTAAATAAAGTGCGAGTTTAAAATGGGATTTCGAGGTGCCTATGACTAATGTTTGGTGTCTAATGACGTGTTGTAGATTTTGAGAAGCCAAGACTTGAGTTTGGATTAGCTTAGGAAGCAACCAAGGTATGTAAAGCTTACCTTCCTTCTTTTGGCATGTCTTAGATATGGCTAAGTTATGATATGTTATGAGCTTCGGGGGTAATTCTATTCTTAAAAATCCGAGCACGTTTGTGAGTCGTATTTGCTTTTGATGTTGGCATCCTTATGTGGACAAGCTATGGTTTATATGTCTTTGTATGATTGATTTTCAAAAGTTGCATAAAAGTTTGGTTTTTAAAAGAGTTTTGTTCCTAAATGATTCCGAAAACTACGAAAGTCCGTAACTTTCACAGACAGAACCGGATCGCTTCGATATGCTCAAAAATGATTCCATGATGTATGATGACTATGTTTTCCATAGGCGGGCCCGGCTCGGGTCGACACCCGTTCGTGGGTCCCGCGACTCTCCTTTATGTATTTCTGACGACTTTTTGAAAAGAATTCAATATGACTATCTTTCCGACCCCCGAGTATGATTACGTATTTATCGGTTGAGTCTGAAATAAGGATTTTCATGCACATGATTTGATACGTAACTATGGTTTCTGAAGTTCAGTTTGGTATGTCCCCGAGTGATATTCGGACGAAAACCTGATTTGACTATTGTTTTGGCTTATAAAAGACGGTTCGTTTTGATTAAACCATTAAGTCTTTGAAAATGTTTTAAACTGTATTTGGTCACTCACGATTATGTTCATGCGTTCTGTGGTTACATTTTTCGCCAAGTCTTGGGCCGGGTATGTTATTGTGTGTATTATGCTGTTATGATGTGTCCGGTACGCCGAGCCCCTTTCGGTCGGGTACTGTGTATATGCTACGTTATATGATATATGTATGTATTCTGGAATATGATCAGTTGGAATCAGAGCCGGTGGTGGGGCAAACCCAATGGTAGGGCAAACCCAGTGGTGAGGCAAATTCCACACTGGTTTAGGCAAATCCCACATTGATTTAGGCCAATCCCACATCGGTTAATGTCCGCTCATATGATAAGTTATGATGTGTTACGGTATGTATATGATGATTTGTGCATATGGTTTCTCACTACTCTGCTCGTGCGATCTGTTATTATCTCTTTCACTGCGTCCCGGCAGTCATGTATTCGTGCACTTATTGCATTGTTCACCGCGTCCCTCACTAGAGGGGCGGGGGCACGTTATATTTACCGCGTCCCTTGCTAGCGGGGCCGGGGCACGTTATATGATATGATGATATGGAGGAGGTGGCCGTGATGGCATATGATGATTCCTTTACCGCGTCCCTCACTAGAGGGGGCGGGGCACGTTACATGTACATGCATATGATGATTTTGCCCACCGCGTCCCTCGTTAGAGGGCGGGGGCACGTTATATGTAAATGATATGATGATTTTACTTACCGCGTCCCTCATTAAAGGGCCGGGGCACGATATATGTATATGCATCTGATGGTTTACCTACCGCGTCCCTCACTAGAGGACCGGGGCATGTTATATCTATGTACGTGTACGAGATGATTTTTCGACTGTTCCTCGGCCCCATGATGAGCTGAATATGGAATTGATATGTATAATTTATGGTTCAAAAGTAAGTGTTATGAGTTCTGGTTATTGTATTACCTTTATGTTCTCCTCGTTTCAGTACGATTCTGTTTACGATATTTCATGCTTTGCATACTCAGTACATATTCCGTAATCGATCCTCTTTTCTTTGGGGGTTTCATGTTTCGTACCGCGCGAAGATGAGTAGATGATGTTAGCGGAGGACGTTCCACCGGATTGGCGAGCTCCATTTCCTCCCGGAATCGCCGAGTCCGAGTGCTTTGTATGGTATCGACATGCGGTAGAGACTTTGCGAGATAGTGTCGTGTGTGTGATATGTCAGTTTTGTAAGCGGCTATATAAGCCGATGTATTATTATGCATTCTATTATGAACTTCATATGTTTACAGATTTCATACGATGCTAGCTTTATTTGATTTGGAAAGAGAAAAAAAAATGATGAAAGGCATGTTTGTTTTCGAAAAAAAAATTTCGTTACGTGCTTATGTTATGTTTTACGGGCCCAGTATGAGTATTACGAGAGTCTGCGGGTTCGCTCGGCCCTAGGTAAGGGTCGGGTGCCCATCACACCCTATCGGATTAAGGGTGTGACAAACAACAACAATACATTTCTTTCTTCAAATTCATGACCCACACCATCAATCTACACATTAACAACATTAACCTCAATAATACAAGAAACTATAATAATATTACCTTACCTTCTCCAACAACCTACAAACGATTACAACTTCAATTTGAATCATTAAACCATCACTTTCATCATAGAATCCATGCAACAACAACCAAAAATACTAAATAAAATTTGTTCATCATGCCCTACCAAATCAGCCCACTATTCGGCCACACCACCAACATCACAATTTTATGAGTTTCATTCATTTCTACACACTACAACAACACACAAACATGCTCAATACACTTAATTCTTCATTCCTACACACCACTACATACACACGACCAACACTTCAACATGCCATATTTCATGAATTTCATCCATCTTTACGTACTACAACACACATAAACCATCCACAACATATAAAAGCAAGATTAAACCTTACCCTTCTTCTCAACTTCACAACTTGACTAAGGTTGAGAATTGCAAGAACCAAGGATTTGTTTGCTCCAACAACCACTTCATGTTGTTTAGGACCTTCCAATTAGTGGGAAAACTAGAAGAAAATAATTTTTCTTGACCAAATTTTTGGACCCAATTTTTCATCACCTTGGCCGAGAGTCTCCATGCCTTTTTTCTCCAAGCTTCTTGAATTTTCTCTAAGGTGAAAATGATGAACATGACTTAATTAGTCATCTTCCTATGCTTATATAAATCACACAAGTGTACCATGGCCCACCACACACATACACACATGGCCATTTTCATGAAATATTTAGTTTCCAAAATTTCACTTCTAGCCCTTAATTTTCATGAAATGCTTAACTTTTCGTAATTCACTTTTAACCCCAAAATTTTCTTATTCCAAATTTACCCTTAACACTCCATGCCAATGAAAAGATGAATATGCAACTTGTGCATTAACACAAATCAACAAAACCGGAAATTAAAAGTCTTGTCCATAACTTGTCGCAACCAACTTAAAATATTCCAATGTACAAAGTACGGGATATAACAATTTCATTTGGCGAAATACCCTAATATATATTATGTATATTTTACGTATAATTTTAAGCATTAATTTTATCAATTCGAAAATCAATTTGCACAAAAAGCAAGGATTTTAATTAAATACATATTTTGAATTGCCAATTCAAAGTCATATTTTACTTTGTTAAAATCAAGAGGCTTAATTACTTAATTCAATAATTGATTTATCTCAGTTATATTTCAAAATGGTTCTATTTGAAAGCAATTGGTTTGAACTTGATTTTGAATGTGGCTACATCTTTAACTATTTGGCCATAATTGTAACAGGAAAGGGTTACATTGTAAATTCAATTTTAGCCGATTTTTTACTCTCAAATCAGTCGTCATTTCTAGCCCAATTCGTACCAAATCAACAGCCCAAAAACAATCACCAAGCTGGCCCACACGAAATTAAACGCCCAAAATCCCTCTTTGCTTTTCATTTTTTCTCAAACGAACCAAACGAACCCCAAGGCTTTTCAACCATGCTTCCATCAAAATCCCAGCTGTTCCGACCAGATTTAGCATAGTTTCAATGTGTTTTGCTTTTCTTAGACCTGGCTTCGCCATTTTTGACAACGACTTTTATGGTGTTTGGACCTTAGCTTGAACAAAGACAAAGCAACGGTAACTCTTTGCTATTTCCTTTTCATTTTCTTTGATGTTTTCTCTTTCTTCAGTATGAAATCCGAATTTCAAATGTTTATAGCCGATTTTCACATCCAAACATTGTCCCACATTTATTTCAAACCCTTCAAACCCTAGAATTGGGGTTCTATTTCATTCACAGAATGGTTTTTTTTTTCACAACCTCAAGAGTTTGAACACTCAGAAACTCGGCTAAGCGTTGAGTTTCGAGGAAGTTCTTGCTCAAAGTTAAATTTTTGGGTCTCCTTTCGATTCGTCGTAATAGTTTATTTGGGTCTCCTCCTCCTTTCATTTTGCTATTTTTTTTTTGGTCTCATTGTGTTATCAGTGTTGTTTTAGTTTCATGGTATTCATGTTTTGTTATTATCTTTAGTTCTATTGGGTGTGATGTTTAGTTATTTCCTAAGTTATGTTTTTACGCCTATTTAAATCTAGCATGAGTATAGGCTGGTTGATTCGATTACATAGTTGTTTGTATGTTTTGGCTTTAAGTTTCTCTACTGTGTTAGTTTAAAAACAAGAAGTCATGTATGTTTGGGGTCCTTGGTTTCAGAGTAAGTTTATTCTTTAGAGGGATAACAAGTATGAGTTTAGATTTAGCATTTTTCTAGTACTTCAGTTTAACATTACCTGTGGGATGGGGCATCTTAGTTTAAGCAGGATTTGAAATAATTTTGAAGTATGCAAAAGTGATTTGACTGATTTAAGGAGATAATAAGTCATCAAGCTAAGGGCTGATCACTGGTTTGGTAATAAATTTGGTCTAAAGTGCTTTTCCTTTTGATCTTAACATGCACAGATCTAATATTTTTACAGTCGCTTAAATAGGAGCTGCATTTATTTCCAGAAAAAATTTGTCAAAAGTTTAAGTGATTAAATACTTTTGTTTAGCTCATGAAATGTAGTATGTGCTTACTTGATACTTCTTTATTGAAAGTGTTGATCAAAATAGTCAAAGTCTATTAATAAGCTCCAGTCTTTGTTTCTACATGTTTTCTGCCCAACTAAACTGAGGTTCCAAGATGACTTTTGATTTCCTATTCTTCTTCTATCTTAGTTAAGTCATGATTGTGTGAAATATATGCATCAAGTTTAAAATGTTGAGCTTTTCCCTTCAGCTTCATCATTTGAATAACGTTGAGGTTTAGTTATTGCTTAGGATTAAGTTTTTTATGTTTTTCCTTAAGTCCTTAAGGTTTTTTGTTCTTGTAAAGATTTAGCTTTAAGCAATAAATAGGTTTCTAGATTATTTTTTTTTAGTTCAAAGATAAGACTTGGTTTTTATAACATGATTTCTGAACACTTTCATTATGCCATAAAACCGTTGTATGTGCTCATCTATTGTGAGAATCTGGATTTGTAAATCTTGCTTGGTATATTAAAACTTGATTAAGTTAGGATAGTCATTCAACAAATTAATTACATTTGTACTGATACTTTGTTCAAACTGATCATTTTAGGATACTCATTCTTCACCCCTCTTTTTCTTTGCCTGATTTGGCGGAGAGTTGCAAATGAAAAATGCCTCCTGGGATACCTCAAAGGACTGCTGCTATATTTTATTTGGGGGAGAAGTAACTGTTGCCTTGAGGAAATCTCTACTCTATTTTTGAGCCACTTCTGTACTTGGCTCTTTACTTTGCTATTTGTTGGGCTGTTTGCTTTAACAAGTAGCTGAAGCAGTTGATGAAATTAATAAGCATCAGTTGCTTTGAAGTAGTTGCTACATTTTGGTGATGATGGTTGGGAAAAATAGTTACTACTATGGTGCTTCATTTTTGATAAATTCAAAAGTTGCACATAGATACTACATTCTGATGTTATGCAGCTGCTATGTTCAAAGTTTGTTGCACTTGTGAACCAAGTGATGGTTGTAATTTGAGGTAAAATGTAATGCTCCGTAAATTCGGATTAGGTGAAAATGGGTTAGATGAGTCTTAACGTGAGTTTTCAACCATATGAAGTCCCATCAGGATGAGTTTGGGGGAAAAATATTTGTTTTGAAATCAAGACGGATTTATGTGTGTATGGTTTCTCGGTTCGTAAATGATGTGTTTTTCGGAGGATGATGTATCCGGGTTCGCCGAGTTTTGGGGGAACCGTGTATAGATTATGGTGTATGATGTGTGACGCCGAGCCCCTTTCGGCCGGGTACCGTGTATATGTGTATGATATGTATTCCGAAATATGATGTGATACGAAGTCTGATATGATATATGATGATTTGATATGATATATGACGATATGGTCAGTTGGTTTCAAACCCAATGATGAGGCAAAATCCCATATTGGGTTAGGCGAATCTCACATCGGTTAATGTCAGCTCATATGATAAGTTATGATGTGAGGATGTGCTACGGTATGTATATGTATGAGTTGTATTTCGGAAAGATGTAGCGATGGTCTAAGACAATTACTAAAATAAAGTTAGTGCGGAGGCCGGACGAGGTATGGTTATGGTTGAATGAAGGACACCGCTTTCCATACCGCGGACGACGACAAGAGAAGAGAAGATGGGGTAGAACATAAGGACTAGTAAAGTGGCGCTGAGGTATTCCTTGGACTAATTAGAACACCTTCGCGTATTCTTACCGAGAGTGCAACATAATGAGTGACAAGAGAGTAAAGAGCGAGAGAGACCTTCGAGGTAGCGGACTCAAGGAGACACTTAGAATAACGGTGGACAAGGAAGTAGAAAGAATAAACGATGAGCGGCACGAAATTTTAGAGAAAAGAGGAAATAATGCTCTCACGAATGGAAATTTGGAGAAGGAGAGTATGCCACTCTCATGAATGGAATAAAGGAATCCCTTTGGATGTTAGGAAAAGGGTTATAAGACCACTAAGTGACTTGAATATGAAAGCATATGCTATGGAACTATATGAATTGTCAGCAGGAAGCTATACCCAACTACAATTATAAAGAGTCCGCACCGGAAAGCTAGCAAGGAATAAAGACTGACGAAAGGACCGTTAATATGGGGAAATCGGAGATGTGAGCAAAGGGAGCACTATAGGACGATAGATGGCTATGACATGATAAGTCAAGGCTACAGTAATGGAGACAAGATTCGGATAAGAGTAAAATGTTATCTAAATTCCGGTCAATTACAGGAAGGCAAGGAAGCGAAAAAAGTGGATTGCAAGCAATGAAAGAATCAAGTAAGAACGAGAAGAGACTGACGTATGTTTTAAGATAGGACTAAGTAACTGATAATAGAACCCTAAGGGGGGATAACTGTTCCCCGGAGGAAAATGTATTACACCCCGTAATTCCGTACATTGGGATCGGTTGGAGGTATTGTCGATAAGATGAAAAAGTCCTGGTACTTGTGGTATAATTATAAGGGTCCGAGTTCGTGTGACGAAACAACGACAGGGAGGAGACGACTCGAGAGGTCGAAGAGAAAATGAAGAAGGAACGTAATCGCTAGAAGAGATTGCATGCCGTGGTGATAAGGGAAACCCCCCAAGATCCTCAAGACCTTACGAGACTAGTTGAACATTAGGGCAGATAATTTCTGAGGAGAAGGATGTTATACAACGTACACATTTGAATATTTCGAGTTAATAGGGGAAATTAAGGACAAAGGTTATAA
>NW_026717765.1:0-14776 GCF_029784015.1 Lycium ferocissimum | reverse complement strand
AGAGGTGGTGAAAAATGATTTGCTTAATTTTACTTAAATTTGAACGGGTAAGTAAGGTAAAAACTTATCCACACTGGGTGTTTACACCAAACCAATAGATGCATGTCATGTGTATGAATATACAATAATATCACTTAATCATGATTAATTAATGTATATTCACTCCATTAAATTACTTAACTACAGTAATTTACATGAGCTTGGAGTAAACACCTAGTGTGGATAAGTATTCTTGGGTAAATAACCTACTGATCATTTGTTAACTCAGCCCACTTTGATTCGCACAAATCCAGTTCATCTAAAAATTAGTCTTATTGTTAGTTACCAAAAAAAAAAAAAAAAAAATTTGAACAAATTGCATGATTTTCCCTTCAAATGGGTTGGTCTTTCATTTTTGGAGCAAGGACATAAGTAGTTGTCCGATGAAAATATTAACAACCGGATGGAAAAACTCAAAAAACATTTTGTTGCCAAAATATATATTATACATTATATACACACTTATTATATATTTATTGTACACTTCATACACATATTTTTTATACAAAATATACACGCATTATATACATTTTTCTGTATACTTTGGGTATAATAAATGTATAATCAAATAATACACATAATAAACAACAAATGTCTTTTTTTATATATCAAAAACTACATAGGTATCAAGCTACTAAGCCACACTATGAAAGTATGGGAGAGCGTGGTCGAATTATGGATGAGGAAGAGGGTGTGTATCTCGGAAAATCAATTCGGATTCATGTCGGGGCGCTCAACTACAGAAGCCATTCATCTTGTATAAGAGATTGTTAGAGCAATATAGGGATAAGACGAGAGACTTGCACATGGTGTTTATCGATATAGAAAAGGCACATGATAAAGTTCCTAGGGAGATTCTTTGCAGATGCTTGGAGTCTAGAGGTGTACATGTGGCTTATATTAGGGCTATCCAGGCAGAGGTGAATCCAGGATTTCATGAGGATGGGTTCACCATTGCTTTAGAAAATAATGACAAAAATTTAAAAAGGCACTTGAAAATGGGATTGAACCCGTGACCTTCGAATACAAAGATAACCTTTGACCGATTATCCACTCATCCTATTATGACCATGTGTTCACTTAGTTAATATTAGATATATTTTCAAAATTATACACATAATATATCGAGATTAGTCGAGTGACCATGTGTTCATGTGACCCAAAATTTACACACAAATTCACCCCTGTATCCAGGATATGTACGATGGAGCCAAAACTAGGGTTAGGACAGAGGGAGGTGACTCGGAGCACTTTCCAATCGAGATGAGGTTGCATTAGGGATCAGCCCTTAGCCCGTTCCTATTTATCTTAGTGATGGACACATTGACACGACATATTTAAGGAGAGGTGTGGTGATGTATGTTATTCGCGGATGACATAGTATTGATTGGCGAGACACGAAGTGGAGTTAATGATAGGTCGGAAGTTTGAAAAGAGGCTTTGAGTCAAAAGGTTTCAAGTTAGCGAGGACGAAGACAGAGTACATGGACTGTAAGTTCAGCAATGTGACGTCTGAGGCAAAGGTGGAAGTGAAGATTGAGGCACTAGTCATTCCTAAGAGAGACAACTTCAAGTATCTTGGGTCCATAATCCAAGGAGATGGAGAGATTGATGTTGACATCGCACACCGTATTGGGGTGGGGTGGGCGAAATGGAGGCTCTCCTTTAGGGCACTGTGTGATAGGAAAGTGTCGCCAAGGCTTAAAGGTAAAGTCTACAGAGTGGTGGTTAGACCAGCACTTTTGTATGGGGCAGAGTGTTGGCCAGTCAGGAATTCCCACGTTCAGGAGATGAATGTGGCGGAGATGAGGATGCTTATATGGACATGTGGGCATACTAGAAGGGATAGGATGGATTAAGAATGAAGTTATACGGGATAAGGTGGGAGTTGCCTCTGTGGCGGACAAGATGAGGAAAATGAGGCTAAGATGGTTCGGACATGTGAAGAGGAGGTACGAGGATACATCACTGAGGAGGTGTGGGAGGTTGTCTATAGGAGGAGGTGTGAGAGGTTGGCTATAGCAGGAGTTAGGAGAGGTAGAGGTAGGCCGAAGAAGAACTAGGGGAGGTGATTAGACAGGACATGACAGAGCTCCAATTGACTGAGGACATGACCTTGGATAGGAGGGTGTGGAGGTCGAGGATTAGGGTAGATGGTTAGTAGGTAATAGAGTTGTTATCGTATGATTTAGGGTGGTCGCGTAATTTTTTTTCCGCTAATGTGTATTGATATATGTTACTGCATTTATTTTGTTTATTTTGTTGTCCCTTTTTTTTTTTCTTTCCTACGTTTCTGCATTCGATTACATTTGTTTTGAGTCAAGGGTCTATCGGAAACAATCTCTCTATCCCATAAAGGTAGAGGTATGGTCTGCGTACATCCTACCCTCCCCAAATCCCACTTGTGATATTATACTGGGTATGTTGTTGTTGTTGTTGTTGTATATTGAAATGGAAGAAGTAGAGTAATTGTTGTGTTGTGATGACGATGATGATTATAAGATGCGTTGAATTGGTTCGTCTAATTATAGTCGGCATTTGGCCATGAAAATCAAATATTTTTCACTTTATTTGGAATTTTGAAGTTGGAGTTGCAGATGGAATTGTGTTTGGTTATAGTTTTTGCAAAGAATATTTGGTTGTTTGAGTAGGTGTTTGGCAGAAACCAAAAACTTTTTCACTTTTTTTGAAATGTTGGAGTTGGAGTTGTGTTTGGCCATAGTTTTTGCAAATAGTTTTTTTTTTTTTTTTGGTTGAAATGTACTTGTTTTAGTTGTGAAGAAAGTGAAAAACTAGAAAAACTTGTTTTTCAAATTCCAAATACAACTTCAAGTTGTATTTGGAATTTTCATAGCCAAACACTAATTTTTGAAAAAAGTGAAAAAAATTCCAGAAAAAAGTGAATAATTCTTATGGCCAAACGGGTACTCAAATGTACTGAAGTGAAAACGGATTTTTTGGTGTTTTTCAAATTGTATTTGGAATTTTAATGACCAAATATTGATTTTTCAAATAAAGTGAAAACGTTTTCCGGAAAAAAAGTCCAAACGGGTAGTGAGATAGCTAAGTACTCATCACAGGCTCTTTTGTAAAGACAGATATATTTAAGAAATCTTGAACTTATGACTTTGTATAATAGATTTTGAATTCTCTTCACCGCCACACCCACATTTTTTGAGTAAATATCTCAAAAGGTCACTCAACTTTGAGTAATTATGTAGCAAAGTCATTAAACTTTGCTACATATCAATAAAATCACTGAACTTTGGCCGTTACTCTCATAAAATCACTCAACTAAATGTGTCATCAAAGAAATTTGACTTGGCAATATTAATCAATTTTTTTATGCCATGTAGACATGAACCCCACAAATAAAATAAAATAAAATAAATTCATAGTTTTGGATATACATTTCAGTTTTTTCTAAAATTTCATGTATAAAAATTAATCTACTACTTTAGACACTTTACGTGAGAGCTAAGTTGTTAAATTTCAATTGACTCATTGAACACACTAATGCCAACGGATTTATTTTTAATCTTAGTTCCAACGTACATTAACCAAAAAAAATTTTTTTTTTGGTAAAAAAAAAAAAAAAAAAAAATTGTTGTTGCTTACAAAAGGAAAGGGTCCAACCGGTCCTATGTGGCCTCTTCCTTTCAGCCAGACCAATAATAACATTCACGTGTTTCTATATATTCTTTAATTATGATTAAGTAATATGTATTTTTATTTTATTTATTTCTTAATTATAATAAAATTCATACATATTGATTTGGTGTAAATATCTTATATGAGTAAGTCTTATCTATTAAATAGATATACGTAAACAAAATAGAAAGATAAGAAAATAGAGCCGAAAAGAAAGATTGTAGAAGCTAAAAAGAAGGACAGTGCAATAAATAAATAAATAAGAAAATAATTTCAAGAAAAAGAATAAGAGCACACATAAAAATAAGGTAGAAACAACAAAGAAAATGAGTTTTAAATGAAGGGTTAGGGGGTGGATGTTGAGATATTAAAATATGATTATTTTTTTAAAATTTGTGGGGTCCATGTCTACATGGCATAAAAAAATTAATTAATATTGTCATATCATATTTTTTTAATTACATATTTAGTTGAGTGATTTTATGAGAGTAAAGGCCAAAATTGAATGATTTTATTGATATGTAGCAAAGTTCAATAACTTTGCTAAATAATTTCTCAAAGTTGAGTGACCTTTTAAGATATTTACTCCACAATTTTTATGTAATGGGGTTTCAACCGTATGCATATATAATTACAAATTTTCATTTTTAATTATCTTATACAATATGCGTACAAGTTCCACAAAAGGAACTTTATGTCCCTTCTCTCTACCTAGTTTCGCCAGTCTCTTAGCCGGGTCACGACAGTAGCTTATGGAGTTGTAATTAGCAGTCAGCATATTTTGATAATTAACTCTCCACACAATTATAAGTATGTTTCTTTGATAGTGATTGAATATTATCAGTGCATGCACTTTCCGTCGACTACTAAAAAAAAAAGAAATTGTAGCTAAACACTCAAGTCCGTCGTTGATTCTATTTAGCGACAAATTATTAAAAGAAATTATTAGCTACGAGCAATTTAGAAATGAATTAGCGATGAACTAATTCTCTCTTCTTCTTCTTCTTCTTCTTCTTATTATTATTATTATTATTATTATTATTATTATTATTATTATTATTATTATTATTATTATTATTATTATTATTTTTTGTGTGTGTGTGTGTAATGTGATAAGCAGTCAAGGCGTTGAGCAGCCAAATATAAACGCTGGTAATAATACGTAAACTTACATCAAATGTAAATTAAGAATAGCTAAGTGACTGCAGCAATTTGGACTTTATTCTTTTATTAGTATAACCACCATGCTAGGGCTCAAACAATAATATTCGGCTTAATGCATATGCCGCCCCGTAAACTTGTTCATTTTTTTCCATTTTGGCACCTCAACTAAGTGTTGTTTCTATTGAATCCCTGAACTCATCCTTAAGTGTGTCTATCAAACCCTCTAAATCTGATTTTTATTAGAAAAAAAAGTCGTGGTAATGAAGGTAAAGTAATATTCTAGACGTGTGGTAAACTATTCTTTAGGTCATGGATGTTTCGGTTTTTGCTGGTTCTGCTCTTTTACTGCCATCTTAATTAAGAGCTTACTCTTTTCTTCCCTCTCAATTGCTACTAATCTTAGCTATAAGATGGCATAATTAAATTAGAATATATATTAGCATATTGCTACATTGAAGATAGAATACTATGGAAGTCAGATTGTGTTTGATAGACACACTTGAGGACGAGTTCAGGAGTTCAATAAGAACAACACTTAGTTAAGGTGCCAAAATGAAAAAAAGGGACAAGTTCAGGGGGCTGCATATGCGTTAAGCCATAACATTCACACTACTACATTTTACATGCACAAATTAAGAAAAAAAAAAAGAAGACAAATTTAACAACAACAACTACTACAATAACAACAACAACAACCCAAAAAAAAAAAGAGGAGAGAGTGAAAGTACACAATGCCCTTGCTACATAAAATTACTACTGCTTTTTATTTTCACCAAAGTTCTCATTAGAATCCACTGAAGCAAATCCACCGGGGTAAATTTTCTTACCCTTACTACGTTTACCCTCCGCGGTTAATTTTTTCACCGTGCTGCCACACTCATTATTACTACTTCGAGCATTTTCCTCCTCCAATCTCTTCGACTTCTCTTTAAGGCATTTTTGTTGAACATGAAGATGGGCATAGCTAAATCCCATGGATGCCATAATTGGAATTTGATCCTAAGAGAAATATTGCTAATTAGTCTTTGAAAATTTGAAATGTGTGTTTGGTTGTTTGCTATTTGCTTGATGTTTGAGTAAACCAGAGAAGAGGGAATTTATAGCGGAGACTCATTGCATTTGTGACCAAGCAATGACTACAGTTTTTTTTCCTTCTTTTTTTTTTCTTTTTTTTTCTCTTCTTTTTTTTTTTTTTTTTTGGTGGCTAATGATGTCTCTTTGGCTATAAAATTATTCTAACAGGGCGGTTTAGAACAAAGACGTATATGGAAGTGGATGTTACACTTACAACTTATAAAGTTGTTATCTTTTATTAAGACGGCTTAACCACTATTAGCAAAGTTAGCTATTAGTGGAGTACTTAGCTGTCAGCCTTCTCTAGGAACTTTAAAAACTTATTTTTGGTTCGAAGGATGTATCATATATAACAACTTGGATATATAATGCTCAATGCTTAACCGAAAAAGAGCTAATATAATTATGTCAAAGTTGAGTTATGACACAACTCAAATGGCTGTTTTCTTGAGGAGTCAAAAATGAATTTTTGAACATTGAGAGAAGATTCTATATATTTGGCCTAACAATTTAGTTTCCACGTTGAGGATATTGCATCGGAGCTTAAAGGTCTTCAATTGCTTCAAACACAACCTTCAAATTGTATAAGTTTAGGTTTGTCCTTACATGAAAGAAGTTTTAATTAATCGTTAATTACTTTTCATGTGACGATGATTGATTGGACACGAAGTTTAAAAGAACGAAATAGTTTTTTTTTTTTAAAAATTGTGGTTCTATGATTTGTGTGACCATATTTTTAAAATTTGTGGTCTTAAATCATGATATTTGTGTGCAGGAAGGGAGCCAACTTAGGCCAAGCACTGCATAATCAGAAAATAATACGAAATATACATTATAAAAAAAGAAATAACATATAAATGTATAAATTGACACTAGTGTTTGTTGTACAATCTCTAATCTAAGCGGCCAAACACATTATTTATTTAATCATGGTTAAGGGGGCGTCAAGCCCCGCTAGCTTAATTAGATGTATATGTCTTAAATAATTGTTTGTTTTAAAATCATTTGGTCTTGCTGCTAAAGTATTAATGAGTTAATAACAGTGTTTTTTGATACGTGCCTTAGGTATTTGCTCCAAGGATAGAGTCATAAATCAGTACATTGACCTGATATATAGTCGTCAAGCCAATAAAAACCACTTTTTTTTAATCCAAAATATATAAATAAATATATCTCCAGTACCTCCACTAGGAAAAAAGTCCCTTCACACAACAACAATAAGTTAATAAGTTATAAACATGCTTGCCTAATTGTCTTGAGATCGTAAAAAACTAGTTCTGCATAAGTTAATGAATACACTACAAAACAACCGTGATAATTTTTCTATCCAAATTAAGTGTATAATTATATCTCCACTAAGGCAAAATGTCCCTTCATACAACAACATTAAGCTATAAACATATACTTTATGCTTGTCTAATTTCTTGTCTCGTAAATTACTCATTTGTTTGTAGTGATATTTTAATCATGAAGGTCAACTTAGTATCTCTATTTCCTAAAGTGTTCAAGAAATTAAAGCTATATATCTTTTTTTTCCTTCTTTGCTTTTGAAAATGTCCATCAACGTGCATGTTTTCTTTATGTTATCTTTCATGGAATGCATGAAAGATTAAATTAATTAAAAACAAAGTCTCCACTGATTCACTTATTGAGTATTTGTTCCATTTGTTTTATTTGTGTTGAGCATTAGTCTTTAACAAATCATTAACGCTTATTTAGAGCTTAAAACAAGCCACATAGGAAAAGCAACCTGCATTACATTATCTAAATATATTTGCGGTAATGGATCTGGCAGTTTTCATTAATTTAGAATTTTTATAGTAAGACGACATAAGGTAATACAAACTTAAATTAAAAATATAGATGTCACCATTGGAATTATCATGTGTTACTTTATCATTATCAAATAGTTACATTATCAAATAGTTAGACCATTTTGCGTTACAGAAAAATAGTGAAAGAGAAAAATGACCTTTTAGGCAAGTTTTCTGAGTCTAGTTCTTTTTAATGGACAAACAGGTGATTTTTTATTTTTTTTTAAAAAAAAATGAATCGCGATAATCACCTTTTATAGCGTCAGTGCACAAAAAATAAATTTGTTCATATAATATTTACTCCTTATAATTTATTGATAAAATGTCTAATGTGAACCTTAATATACAAGGTAAGGATAAATACTAAACCTTCCGCCACCAAAGGGCGGCTTTAATAATAAAAGTAAGGAATAATTTTAAAGACCTCCCTCCAGGTTTCACTCAATCACACTGACCTCCCTTGCGGTGTATAATATTACGCCTGCATTCCCTATTTTGATTTTTTTGTAACCATTCTTTAAACCTATTTAAAATAAAGGGAAAAGGGCCAAATATACCCCTTTACTTTGTTTTATTAGTTAAATATACCCTTCGTTAGTGAAAGTTAACAAAAATATCCCTGCCGTCTTCAAACTTCACACTTATGCCTCTATTTGGATGGAAATCCCCAAATCCTCTCAAATTACTCAATTTCAAAAAAATTACCCACCATTTTTGCTGACCCGACCCGCCCCGCCCGACCCGCCTATCATCATCATCAAGCTCTAGCTTCATCTTCTTCCATGGAGAAAAAAAGAAAAAAGCAAGAACACACCCGCTACAACATAATGCATATATAGCTACGAAATCTTAGCTATGAATTCAAAAATCGTGGCTAATACCTAGTAATAGCCACAAAATTTTGAATTCCATGGCTATCTACAAATTCGTAAAATTTCTTAGCTACGAAAATTAAATTGACAAAGCTAATTCGTCATTTTTGCTATAATTGCTAACAATCGTGGCAATAATTACCTAAATAGCTACAACTGTATTGCTACAATAAACTTTTGTAGCTGATTATAAGTTTTTGCCACGTGATAGAAGTTAGTGTAGCAATAGTAACCTTTTAGCCACAATAAGTTTTTTGAGACTAAATGTTGTGGCTAAATATATATTTTAACTTCAACTTATAAATAATTGTGGCAACAGTTAAATGATATAGCTACAAACATTTTGCTATGAATAAATTTTGTAGCTAATCATTTGTTTTTTTACGCAAGTGAAATTTATCGTAGCAATAGTAACCTTTTAGCCACAAAAAGTTATTTTAAACAAAATATTGTGGCTAAATATATATTTATGCTTCAAGTACTAAGATCCATGGCAGTAGTCTACTAGTAGCTACAATAATTTGTCATGACAAAATGTATAGCTACAGGTTTATTGTTGTGCTAAAATTTGAATAGCTAATAGTTATTTATTGTTATAGCAATAATAATCTTTAATAGCATTAAAATAAAAAACAAAATCTTGTGGCTAAATGAATATTTTTCCTTCAAGTTATATTTTAGAAAAAAGTGAAAATAGTCTGTTAATAATTATAATTATTTGTTATGAAAAAATGAATAATAATTAATTTAGAGCGACGACAATAAAATTCCATAATTAACCATAATTTTTTTTATATACACATGAGGTTATCATTGAGATAGCAGTATTTTAACCTCAATATCGTAACTGCAAAAAAAAAAAAAAATATATATATATATCTTGCATCGACTCTATACAAAAATCATGATGAGATTTGGTCGACCAATATTAAGTTTGAAAAGAAATTAAATATAATTTAGAATTTTCCTAAAAGGTAGAAAAATTATTGTATATAAATTAGAGAATCAATTAACATTCACATAAAAACAATAAAATGAAAAAAGTAATCTTCAATAATAGATCATTTGTATACATACTTGTAACCTCAAAAATTACTTCAACCTCATATTTTATTTTATTTTATTGCAACTTGTTATTTGAACATTAATTATATAATTTTGTATGTCAATTAAATTTTAATTGATGGTTATTGAAATATTTATTTATATCTTCTATTTTATTATTTTCAAATAAGAGCTTAGAGTAATTTCTTATGTTAATCACTTATTGTAGAAAAAGGGTATTCATATTGAAGACTTTGATAGTTGCAGAATTATGTATATGGTCCTTAATTGTTCTTAATAAGTATTTATAGTAATTTCGTAATCTAAGAATTCAATTTTAAATAAGTATTAGTTGTAAGCTCGATTACAATTTTAAAAAACAATAAATTATATCTAATTAATAACAGTAATCTTTTACCAATTACATTGCAATGGGCATGCACTATCTCATTAATTATCATAATTAAATTATACACTAAATCTAACAAATGAAAATGTAATATGATTTGTATAATGAACACTCTTGTATTTTTGTGACTATTACTTGATAGCTTATAGCACTTTTTCAATATTATTATGATTTATTTCAAAAAATTAAAGTAAATAATTTTATATGGTTAATATATGAGTGTATAAGAAAACTAACCAATATATCATAATTCTTATTAAATAAAGTATTGTTTGTAAGTTTCAAATAAGATTTAGATAAACTTGTAATTATATCTAATTAAATTGTAATATCTGACTACAAAACAGACTTAAACAACTACGCACATGTATTTATCTACATTGATCGGTAATTATATTCATTTTAAATTAATATAAAAGTTATTCAAGCTATGATCTAATACTATTTTACTAATTATCATATATTCGACTAAACATTATAAATTAATAATTTAATAAAATTAAAATAGGGAGTATATAACAAAATCAACATATCATAGAGGACGAAAAAAGTTGTAATGGAACTCATATTATAGAATACTATGGTTGATATCTAAGTCATAGTAAAGCTTAATTATATTATAAGTCTCATAAATTAAATAAGTATTAGTTGTCGGGTCCAATTATTACCAATTACATTGTAATGGGCATACACTATCTTATTAATTATAAATTAAATTATACACTGAATCTAACAAATGAAAATTTAATATGATTTGTATAATGAACACTCTTGTATTTCTTGTGACTATTATTTGATAGTTTATAACACTTTTTCAATATTATTACAATTTTATTTCCAAAAATTAAAGTAAATAATTTAGTATGGTTAATAAATGAGTGTATAAGAAAACTAACCAGTATATCATAATTCATGCTATTTTAAGGATTATCATAAATTTAACTAAACACTATAAATTAAGAATTTAATAGAATTAAAATAGGGAAGTATATAACAGAATCAACAATATCATAGAGGATGAAGAAAGCTATAAAGGAATTCATATTTTAAAATAATAGTTATGTCATACAAAAAGTTGAATTGTTCCATTTACTTAGAGTAAAGTATATATATTTTAATTATTATTTTCATTATGTAATTTTCTTTGTTATATACGTTAGTTTCGTTATAGAATTTGTATATAAAGAAGTACAAGAAAGCTAAAAAATATACATATAATAATAGGTAAAGAAACACAAATTAATAATTTAATACGGTTGATAATTAAGTCCACAGGAAAACTAATTATATTATAATTCTTATTAAATAAGTATTACATTTAACTTAGGAATAAAAAAAATTTTAAGAACATAAATTATATCTAATAATAAAAACTATAGTCTTTTACTAATTTCATTGTAATGGTCATTTACTATCTTATTAGTTTTAATAAGTTAAATCTAACAAAAGAAAATTTTAGTTTTATAACAGTTTTATTGATATTATTAAGATATTTAAAAAATAATAATTAAATATGGTTAATATATGAGTGTATAAGAAAACTAACTAGTATATCATAATTCATATTAAATAAAGTATCTGTTTGTAAGTTTCAAATACAATTTAGATAAACTTGTAATAATATTTAATTAAATTTGAATATCCGATTATAAAACAGTCTTAAAGGAATACACAATTTAGAATAATATTTATTCCATAAATAGTTGACTTTTTCCATTTACTTAAAGTAAAGTACATATTTATTATGTATTATTTTGCAGTAGGTAATTTTCTAATTTTCTTTTTGTTATGTACATCCGTTAGATGTTTTGTATATAAGAAAGTAAAAGAAAGCAAAAAAAATATACAAATAATAATAGGTAAAGAAAAACACAAATTAATGGCCAATTGGCCGAAGAGAATTCTTAAACCTAATCCCTCCTCCAGCCGCACCCTTCCCCAGTTCCCCACTTTCCATGCCCTTGTCAACAATTACTTTCTTTTTTCCACTTACTCAAAAGCAAATCAATTGAAGTCCTAGATCGCCACACTAACTTGTGAGAATTTATAGAACGACGAAAAAGATACAAAAGAAGCTAGAGAGAGCCCACCACTTCTATATTCAAGGTATGTTCATGTATATATATATATCTTAATATTTTTGGATCTCGCCTTAAACATATTTGACTTACGTTTTTAGTCCAATCCTTATTCCAACAATTTTATTAATATCATGCCTTATTTTTTATTAGTATTCAGTGGGATTTTGAAGATTTTAAAGTTGTAATAATGTTGGAAGGAGTCATAGTTAGTCGATTGCACAACAAAGCACATTACAATATTGGGGAGAAGATCCTTTTAAGAAGTTTAAAAGGCTACACGTTTGTTACTTATTTTGTTGCTTTGCATTTGCTCTTTTCAATCTGTTAAATTTTTTAGTAATAGAACTATCTAAGACTTCTTCTTTTTATCATTTGAAATTCTATGTACACTCACAAAAAATTAGTTGTTTCTAATTCTTAGTGCTAAAATGCTTTACAATTATTAACAGGTACCTTTAAGGAATTAAACCATATAACTGACAAACTAAGACAGGTGTTAGATCAATCTAAGGTGCGGTTGAAGACCGTAAAAGGAGAGAAAGAGGAAGACTATGCAGCTTTGAACTCAACAAGATGGTGTCATAGAATAATTGTGTATTATGGCTATTTGAAATTGAAAAAAATTCAATTATCTATAACTTGGAACGTGTTTTGGAATCCAAAAAATGGATTCCTAGCTATATTATAAAATTCTTGTTACTAACAATGTTTGTGGAAAATTCAATAATTTGTAGTGATGGAATTGTTGAATGCGCAGCTAATTATATATAATTTCCCTATAAATTTTCACTTTCCGTTGCAAATGAAGAAACAATTTAGCTATAATTCTATATATTTCATGACTAAAAGTATAGAGTTTTAGCTATTATATAAAAATGTCTGTGACAAATACTTCAAATCATAGCTATGAATTTTTTATTCGTAGCTAAATATGAGTACTTTTGCCACAAGATTAGACTATAAAAATAGCCACAAATTTAAGTTAACAAATTAAATGTTTTGCTACAATACAATACGTCATGGCTACAATATGAAGATAGCTATAAATTTTACTTGTCGTGGCAAAAGAACAAAATCAATTGCTATAATTATATTTTTTGTGGCAAAAGGTTTTTTATTATTATAGCTACAACACAAAAAAATCGTAGCAATAAGTACTAGTCCTTAGCCACGGACCATGTAAAGTTTGTAGCTAACTTTTAGCTACGCTACATTTTGCTATGGATGCTACGGAACAAAAAGTTGTGGCTAAAGTGTTTAGCCACGAAAATTTTTATAATTAGCTACAATGTATTTTGTAGCTAGAGATACCCAATGTTGTAGTATGAATCATGATTCTTTACATGTTACAAGTATAGTTATGTTATAAATGATATTAAGAACATGGGAGAAACATTATATGAGGATGAATGTAATGTTGTATTATGATCATGGTTATGGATGACCTTGAGAGGAAATTGTGGGAGTTGGATAATGACGAACTTGACAAAAGTTATTGATTATGATATTATGAATGTTATTGTTGATGATTGGAGTTGTTATATGATATGAGGAAAGTAGTAGAAACAAAGGAGATGTTGCCCAATTTTCTCTAGCTTTAGTTACAGCATGCTCATGTTATCGATTATCTAATGTTAGTACGAACTCTCTTGAAAGTAGAGACGTGAATACTGGAGGGGAACGTTCAAGGGATAAAGTAGCTAAACGAAAAGGTATGTAAGGCTAGTCCCTTATTTTCTAAGGCATGATTCCTACAACATGAATTCCCCTATCTCTCCATGACTTTCTTACATTCCGAAAATTATGAGTCTAAGTCTAAAGATCCTAAAGCTCATGATATGATGTTTCTACAAAGATAATGATCCTAATTATGACTCTTTTATGTTGTTTATTTAGTTACACTCACTTTATCATACTAGTTCCTTCTGGCGTTGAGCGAATGCTTATGAATACTCTGACGGGATCGGGGTCCACGACCTTACGTAACCCCGATAGAGTTATATTTGTCTTTGAGTTTTTATGTATGATTCATGGTGAGTATATGATAATGATATTACACCGTGCCTATATGGCCGGGCAGACACCGCTAAGGCGGGTAGCGTATACACCATGTCTAAATGGCACGTGCGTACACCACACTGGGCAAGATGGGATGTTTACCCCGGACGCGGGAGGCCTGAACGGGGGCTAATGATGATTACACCATACCTATATGGTCGGGAAGCTTATGTACGCATGCATGATATGATGATGTTTATGAAGGAAGTTAGTATGCATTAATCGTGTCAAGTGACGGTCGATTCAAAGGTGTTCCTTACTTGGATGTCTCCTTATTTCATCGACGTATTATTGTTGTTTATTCTCACATACCCGCATAATGTTTTGCATCGATGTCCTTTCTTTTTGGACGTTGTGTTCGGCGCCGGTGCAGACGAGAGAGGTGGCCCATTACGCAGGAGCTTATCGGCAATATGCAGAGCACTCCATTACTCCGGAGGTGCTACTTTGATGTATTATTTTGTGTACATATGTTTGGGTACGACGGGGTCCTGTCCCGTCCTTATGTCTAATACTCCAGAGGTCAGATACGTACGTGTGGGTTGTAGTTCCGATGATCGTTGTACTTTT
>NW_026717764.1:0-14811 GCF_029784015.1 Lycium ferocissimum | reverse complement strand
TTTTCCTCCGATCGAGTCGAACTACAAGTGACTTGATTCCTAAAAACAGGGATATGTAGATGGACTGAATACCAGAGAGTCAATCACACTCCTACCAATCACACCAGACTTCCCAGTTTGATAGCCGGGAAATTCTAGAATTTGCTTTAATTTTAGAAGTCATAATCGAGTTGAACTACAAGTGGCCCGAATTCTCATAAAACCTAGATATGTAGGAAACCCAAAAAAAAAAAAGAGTCCGGCCATATATTTGAAAATCGCATGAAAAAGAGAGGCAGAATAAGTCGGGTCAGTAAAAAATCAGGGTTAGTCAAATTTCGTTGCTCAGGGATGGCCTCGCCACCCCCGAACACCGAAGGGGTAGTTTTTGGCACCTAATATTTAACCTTCCATAATTTATTTTAATTACCCAGGGTCCTTGGACATCAAACAGGGTGAAATATGTATTTTTTATAAGCCAAAATGATTTTATAAAATTATTCAGATAATATTTTACCATTATGTTTTGGTAAAATAATTTATATAATATTATGAATCATTTAGAAATTAATTTACACATTTTATATATTAAAAAAATTATCTACTTAATTGTCTAAATTTTTAAAATGTCAATTTGCAAGTCTTTTACTATGTTTAATTTAGGGAATTTGGTTAATTAAAAGAACT
This sequence comes from Lycium ferocissimum, assembly GCF_029784015.1. Classification (NCBI taxonomy): domain Eukaryota; kingdom Viridiplantae; phylum Streptophyta; class Magnoliopsida; order Solanales; family Solanaceae; genus Lycium; species Lycium ferocissimum. Next base: position 14,145 of record NW_026717764.1, on the reverse strand, counting down.
AATCAGTCTACCCCTCAATTCTTGTTTGTTCAACTTATTAGAATTTTATCATGATTAATTAAGTGTTTAATTATGGTTAATTCTGTAAATCGCCCATTAAATGGCTATAATTGAAATAGCAATTAATAGTCCAATTATGGCCCAATTGAAAATCAATTTCCATAATTGAGGTCATTATTGTAAAATTAACCTTTTTAATTGCTATCTAGTTTAATTGTGACCTTATATGAAAGGGCTAAATTTAATTGGTCAGATAAATTAAGGGCATTTTTACAAATGTTACCCTAAGATGGCTAATTGGACCAAATAAGGTCATAGTTGAAATAGCCTGGTCTTCAAACTAAGTAGGGCCATTGTTTGCAAGATTAGTCTTTAGTTGTTTAATTAACCTTATTTAATCGTGATTAAGCGTCTAAATTAATTAGTCTTTTCTTAATTATGGTTATTTATTAAAACGAGTATCAAAATCAGACATGTATATGCATATATACATGGATATACATGTAATATACATGTATATCACGTGTATACATGTATACATATTGGGGTTGCCCTCTTATTCTGTCACGACCCAACCCCGTAGGCCGTGACTAGTGTCCGAATTGGACACTCATACGCACCTGCTACTCAGAACTAACATACTAATTCGCATAAATGTAAACGGTCACATATAGTCTCAGATTAACGCATAATAGTCAACATATGTCATAAAAGCCGGCGAGGCTGTCGTAATGTGCATAACATATCAAAATAAGCATATGCAGCCGACAAGGCTGCCGCGGCGGATAGGACCGCCCAAACATAAAACGTACGAACATATCTGCACAGTGACAACCATAACCCACATACATGTCTACAGACCTCTAAATGCAGTGAGTAATCATATGACGGATGGGCCCCGTCGTACCCCTGAATGAATATATACATATGCAACAGAAAAGTATATATACCAAAATATAGGCTCGGATGAAGGAGCACTCCTAAGAAAGCAGTAATAGGTGTCCTAGGTGGGTGGATCACCCAGCCGAGCGTCTGTACCTGCGGGCATGAAACGCAGCCCCCGAAGAAAGGGGGTCAGTACGGAATATGTACTGAGTATGCAAAGCAAGAAATACAGTAACAGAATCATAATCGAAACAGAAGATATAGAAAATAAGTACAAAATGCAGAATGTCAAATATTTAGTTTAAAAACATAAATCATGCATAGGCTCTTAGAACGATGGTCGCCCGCCTGTCGATGACGCCATACCACATCATACCGTAAGATTTCATATCTCCGAAACCCGACATATCATATCACATCATAACGCCGTAACACCCCATAACGCCAAATATACATGGTACCCGGCCAAAGGGGACTCAGCGTACCGGACACATCATACTCCGGAATATATCAAAGTGCACACGAACATAACCGGCCCGGGATCCGGCGAAAGAAGTACTAACCATATGCACGAGCGGAGTCGTGAGTGACAATATGCATAAAATCATAATCATAAACTCATTAAATAAATAAGAAATCCATGCTCGGGAGTTAAGGTGAAAGTAATACTAAGTCTTTCCCGAAGGCCATTAAGAACGAACATAGAAAAGTCGCGGGACCCACGGACGGGTGCCCACCCCATCCGAGCCCGCTTATGGAAGTTAGGGGATGTTACGCCTTATGGAATCCCCTACGAAAGTTTCGGGGCGATCCGAGCTCGTCTACGGAAGTTACAAGCGTTCGTAGTTTCGGAATCTTTAAAAGCAAAATTCTTTACAAAACCTTTGAAATTCAATCAAATGAAAACATAAAGGCCTTAGTTAGGTTACATTAAGAGAGTAAATCTTCAGAAGTGAATACAACGCACATATGAGCTCGGATCCCGAGAGTGGAGTTACCCCGAGGTTCGTGTCACAACCTAATTAATTCTAGGACATGCCAAAAGAAAGAAAGAATAGGCTTCGCATACCTCGTCTGCTCTCAAGCTAAGCTAACCCTCAAGCCTCGGGCACTCCAAGATCTACATAACGCCAATATGTATTCAACATTAGCTAAACATTTAGGCATTCAATTCCAAACGGACATCAAATTCTACAGAAATTTCGGCAGCATTTCCCCTATAAATACAACACCCCGAGAATTCAACTCGGCCAAATTCAACAACAACCAAACCAACAACCAAGCTACAACACCAACAATCAATTCAAAAATGCATTCTAACATTAAATACACTTCTTTATATAACTTAACAACAACCATTATTTTCCATTCAACTACTTACATTCAAACTAATATCAACGTTTATACATTCGATTACTAATACAAAACCATTCATACAATATTCAAGAACGCTTTAACCAATTCATACAATTTTCCAAACAACCCAACCACACTCCAATTCACCCAAATTTCTCCCCAAACCCGAGAACAACACCACACACATTCTTCTCTTCCAAATTCATAATTTACACCAATAATCCACACATTAGCAATGCAATTTCCATAACTATAAAAATTACATAAAATTCACATTAACTTCCAACTCAACCCATAACCAACACAACATCACTTTGAGTCATTAAACTTGCATTTTTCATCATGGAATCCATAACGACGACAACGAAAATACTAACGACGATTGTTCATTCTCAACTACACAAAGGGGGACCTATTCGGCCAACACCCAACACACACATAAAGATGATTTACATTCTTTTCTTCACACTACAACAACCAAAACATGCTAACTAGAATTAATTCATTGCTTTCAACACAACACACACACACGCGGCCAAACCCACCTATACGGCCTCAACTTCAACTTGATTTCTACCATGAATTTCTTCCATTTTAGCATACTACAACACATATAAACCATTCATAACACATAAAAAAAGATTAAAACTCACCTTTCTTCTTCAACTTCTCACTTGCCTAAAGTTGGCCAAGGATGAAAATGAATAATCTATCGCTTCTAACAACACTTCCACGTTAATAAGCACCCTTCAATTAGCAAGTTTGCTTGAAGAAATTATTTTTTGATGGCTTGATTTTTGTCTTGAAATTTCAAGCCTTGGCCGAAACCCTCTTGTTTTTCTCCTCTCCTTGTTTTCTTGATTTTTCTAGAATTTTTCTAAGTGTTGAAATGGTGTATAAGATGACTAAGTCATCCTTTAAGTGGCCATATATTGATCATCCATGTGGCCATGGCCCACACCTAAGGTGGCCGGCCACATGGTGCCTTATTTTCTCTTTTTTTTTTTTTTTTGAATTTTCAACTTTCCAAAAATAGAATACTTACTAAAAATGGAATTGTTCCCAAATGTTTCCCTAACATTTTCATCCCAATGAAATCATACACAACTTAAGCCTTTAAGCATACAAAAGTCTCTACTTCGTATCTCGGGATAGTCATGTCCCCAACTTATCGTAGTTCGCTCATGTTGTCCCGTTGTTCAAAATACGGGATATAACATATTCCTTTGATTAGGATCGAGTCCAGGCCCAAAAGGGCATGACCCAGCCCAAATCTTCACATAACAGGGGCAAAGCCCCTTACCCCCTTTCATTTTACACTCGTCCTCAAACCAAACGAACCCTTAGCGTCTTTTCCCTTCTCCCTCTCCTAAAACCCTAGCCTCCATGGCTTTTGCCTTCTCTATCCTCGTCATTCTCTCTAGAAATGGAAATATGGAAGATGTACAATGCTTTTTCAGCACTTTGCAAGGCCGAGAAGGGGAAATAATAAATGTTTCCACCTTCTCTCACCTAACACCACCCCAAACGCGGTATAAACCTCTGCATTTCACTATTTTTTCTTTACTTTTCTCAGAATTAACGGTCAACACTGTGAAAATTTTAATTGTTCTTGTTTGTTTCGAATTTGAATACCATGCTCTGGTTGGTTCGTGAAGAAACTTTTGGATTAATTTTTGTTGGTTGAAATATGACCGTTGATGCTTTATTTTGACTCAATCTCGACCCTACAATACTTGAATGTGGGGAGGGAATCCCATTTTGGGATTTATCCCACATCGTTACATCTAGGGTTTTGGGGACTTGGGCATTCTATAAATAGGGCCCTAATTTTCACTATTTAGGAGACCTGGCACCTGATATTCACAAGCAAAAAAATTGAATACCTAGGGTTTCTAGTATTTTTATACCTGAGACCTTTAATTTTCGATTTAGTTCAAATTTTAAAAAGTTTTCTTTTCTTTTATGTGGTACTGAGCATTTTGGGTGGGGGGAGGGGTGGGGGCACAATTAGATTCTCCAAGTTCAAATCTCAACCAAGGCTGCACAACAAAGAGGTATTTCCCTTTGCTTTCTATATTTTTTGCATTTTTTAGTTATTAAATGTCAATTTGTTTGCTATTTTGCTTCTGTGTTAGATAGTGTTTATTGTTTAGTCCTGTTTAATAGCCTATCAAGATGCTTGTTAAGTTTATGTTAAGCTTTTTTAGTTAAGCATGTTTAGGTGTTAATCTGGCCTGATATGTTTAGTTAAATATGTTTTGTGTATTAATTTGAGGTGTTTAGCATGCCTCTATGTTAGCATAGCATCCAAGTATATCTATGAGTACTGGTTTAGTTCAGTTGATTGAACATGTTGGTTATGGGTTGTTTTGGCTTGAGTTAGTCAAATTCACTTATATGACTAGCCTTATTTTGTTGTTGAATTTGTTCATATATTAAACATGATTAGATAAATGATGTGCTTCTACCCGAGGTACTGATTTGAGAAGTTGGAACTATTTGAATGATGGTTTAGTTCAGTTTATCTAGCCCTTGTAGCTTATTTTGAATCTAACTATGTATGCCTTGTGTGTTACAACCTGTTGCTTTAAGCCTGATTGTTGTAGGTCCAATCTGATCTAGTTTGAGCATGCTTTTAAGTATTGTTTCCTCTAAATGTGACCTGTCCATGGTGAATGTGTGCTCTCTACTAGTTAAATAGGCTTATAAGTTACCAATTTAAGGCTGGATTAGATGAAATGTTGCTTGTTTGGACCTGGTAGCCTGATAGTTATTAGCTTTGTTTCTTATCTACCATTTGCCTAAATGTGGCCTTACTGTGGGTTCATTTGACCTGTTATTATGACAAAACCTTGTGATTTGGCAAATAATGTTGTAAAAAGGACTCAGCATGTCAAACCATACTTGAACAATGTTGTTGATCCTGTTAAGAGTGATCATGTTTAAATATGAAACCCCTCTCTTGAGACAGCTTTTGTTTGATCTGAATATCTGATTGATCTTTACATATTGTATAAACTTAGGATCTTATGGTTAAATAACAATGATATTTGTTTACCACCTTGTTTCAATATAACTTAGAGGTTTGCTAAGCATGATTAAAAAATGACTAAATACTGTGAAGTGGTTATATTGTATACTGTTGGGGTTGAATATTAGTAATATCTGTTATTGCCTGTTTTTGACCTGAACACATGTTGAGAATGTCTATGAGCTTCCTTTTGACTTGATAACATGACTAGCATATTAAGCTTTCCTTGATTCAAACCAATATGGACACCTGAAGCATGCCAATCTCTCCTTAAGTTTAAGTGTTTTTCTGAAGCATATATATCTTAAGATTATATGATATTGCTAGACTGCATTTCTTTGTGACATGTTGTTTAAACCAAATGGCATCTAATTCCCCCCATTTTCCCTTTTAGAGATGCTTTGTTGGCACTAAAATAGGACCATCATGTCTGCTGAATTTGGAACTGCACCTATTAAGACTAGAATAATATCTTAGCTGCCTTAACAAATGACTAGGCCCTTTGTATGCTCCCTCAATGGCTCTGTTTCTTAAGTTATGTGATCTATGCTATTGCCTAGTTGTTGGTTGTTGTATTACTAGTCTCAGGCTATGTTTGAAAGAGTATGAAGCATGATAAATTCAGTATTTAGTAAATGTGAGTCTGTATGGATACTCTATGGGATTTGTAGAGGAATGCTTGAAATCATGTGACCAAGTGTACATAGTACATGTTACTTGTATGCTGGTCCTGTGCATTGCTTGATTATATCTTGACTACTAGTGCCTACATGAAATCCTCTATGAGTTAAGCTGTCCATATGGTGTATGGAGGATGTGTATTGGCATATTAAAAGTGTATCCAACTATATATCTGTCTCAACATGTTTGTGATGATATATTCAGTGTATATTAGGAATATCATCTTAAAACAGTGATATGTTAATTAAATCCTGCTAAATTCTGGGCCTCTTCCTTTTCTTTACTGAAAAATGCTAAATACAAGCCTTAGTTGTCTGTTTTCTTTGATTGGTATTTCAATACCTCTCTAAGTATTCTTTTACTATGTCATGTATCATACTGTGCTTATTTTGGGCCTCAGTGTTTAGACGTATACTAATTTCTTATCTTCTACCTGTTTTAGGTGAATCAACCTCTGGCCATTTGGGCCATATCTTTGCATGAACCTAACTGGGCCAAAGGCCCAGCTATTCTGTCTTTCAATCGATTCTGTATGGGAAATGAAAGGGAAGCAAATATTTGCAATAAATGCCCAACCATGGGTAAAAATGGTGAAGGCCCAACTATGGGTAAAAATAGTAACTGATGGGCTTAGGTAGGCCCACCATCCTAAACTCCCTCTTATTTGATTCATTTTTTGTGAAAAAATGTATTTGTGAATGACACTTCTGAATTATTGGAACCCATATGAATGTTAGAATTTAGGAAACACATAGTTACTTAGGTAAATCGCCACAAATTGATTTCTAAAGTTTGGTTAAAACCATCCTTTAACTTGATGATTTTTAAGACTGTTCTTTTTCAAAGGTCGCGGTATAAGGACAACAAAGAAATGAGATTTGCTAAAGTTAAAATGGTTTCCTAAGTCTAAACAAAAAATGGGTATTTTCTTCTTCAAAACGTTAAAGTGATCACTCCATTTTAAGTACAAAACTGTAGAAATTCGTATTCATTTTAATGGAAATGAAGTTCAAGAAAACGTATTCTAAAATGCATGAGAAATGATCTTAAAACTAGGCTAAGTATTGAAAGAAAGAAGTACCCATTTAGATATTTTGGACTTGATGTGAATATTGAACTGTACTTGTATGACCATGTATGCTTGCGTGTGCGTTTGGAAGCAACAGTGCACTCCACACCCGACCTCCTTTTAACAACATACAAGCTCGACAGGAGCGACCAAACCCTTCCAAAACTCCATAGAACAAGAACATAGTCCCTTAATCACTTTTACAAACTATAATAACGTGAACTCATGGCTTTTGATCATCGTCTTGTGAGATCTTACCGGAAACTTACCTTAGATGCTCACACAAGCTCGTAGAATATCGTAGATGAAGGATCATACCTTGGCTATCAAACCCCTCTGATTTCTTTAATTTACTTCACCTTGAAGTAATCTTTGAACAACTATAATCAAAGAAAAATCAATACAAGCACTACATGATTAATGGGGAAGAAGAACCCGAGCTTAAACTTACCTTGAAGTTTCTTTAAAGAGGAGGAGGAAAACTTGAGATAAATTTGAGAGGAACCTGTCCAAGTTTTGTCTAAGGGAGTTATGAATGAATTCCCAAGTTTTTTAGCTTAAACATATAAGTTTGGCAAGCTTAACTTCAGAGGTGCCACCCGCATGCAGTTGGGCATTGCGCAGGTTCATAGTAAAACATGCATAACTTTGTACTCCGATGTCATATTTACAATTGGCTTGTGGCATTGAAAACTAGACTCATAGACCTTTAATTTGATAGGTATATCACCCCCTAGTTCTAAATACACAGGTCGCAACAGTCACTCGAATTTGGACCTTATTCAAATGCATTCTAAAAACTTAACTTACGGGCAACTTTCACTTCGACTTTTGATGTCAACCTTTTGTAATTACAAAATTCTCATGAATATACTTAACCACATCAAAAATTCTTAGGCTCAGATCTCATAACTTTCTTTGAACTGTTCAAGTCTTAGTCTGAATATACGAGGTATTACTACACCTCTGTTTCCAGCAATTAGTTGTTGTCCAGACTCAATATGCAATACAATGATCAAATTGGTTGCATTGTTTTCAACCTCAACTTGATCCTGACCATCAGTAGACACAACCTGTGCATTAACAATGGTGGGATTAGACACTTCAAGTTCTTTCCCTACTTGATCAGCCATATTTTTTAGTCTTTGCTCATCTAAATATGTCCTCAAATGATCTTGAAAATTCTACCACTTGCGGATTCATCTTCTACTCGACTATCATCTTTTCTTCTATTTTTCTTTTTCATCAAATGACAAGTAGCTTCATCATTTCCTTGACATTTACAAATGCTGAATTATAGAGGAAGATTATCAAAGATAAATTTTTGATGATGCTTAATTATATTACCTTTCTATTCGTCTAAATAATGTAGCCTTATGCGCTTAGGATGTTTGTCGAAGAGATCTAGAATGACTTTTACCCTGGATTTGCTAGGTCTTGTCTTGTATTGTCTTGTGAGGATTTATATATGGAAATTGGCTAACCTACTGCTGAAGCAATTGCCTATCAAGATTTCTTAGCAAACAAATCTGTTGGTAAATCTGTGACACCCATGTCAATGCTCGTGAGGTTTATTCTTTCTGGTTTAAGTTTTTTGTCCAAGGAAAAGTGAGAAAAGGGTGTTGCTCTCCATTATACAGTAAATATCCCAACTTTCTCTGATATAACATAGACAAAATCTTCATATAAATCAAAGCTAATTAAAAGTTGTGGACTAGCGAGCGAACCGATCAAACATTTACCTTTGATAGTAAGTTGCATCAGGATTAACTTTGTGAGAATTTGTAAATCTGTAAACCATAAGAGGGCTCGATTGTCACATCCGGATGAAGGCCCTCTTTAACTGTGCACATTCCTCCAATTTTTTAAAAGTAAACTGCAAGGTTGGTTCACCGGGTGAAAATTGAATAGATTTCAATACTGTTTTTGTTACAGGTTGTGATGAAGGTTTAGGTGCTATTAGGAACGCATAAGTAGTGGTTTTTGGTGTCTCTCTCACAGCTAGAGGCTGGGGGGAAGTTGTGGCAGCCATAGCTGCGCTCAAGACTTCATTTCTCCTAGAGAGAGGAGAGAGCGCAGAACACAAAATATATTCTAAATGAGTTGTCATTAATTTTTTTTTTTTTTTTGCATTGTCCCAATAATAACAGTGTTACACCCCGTTGGTTCGTACGTGGAAATTTATAAGTGTTGGACATTCTAAGTATGGATACTGGAGTTCCCTTCAAGGATATATGATATTATACGAAGTAATTTTATGGTCATGATAGTTTACGTTCATTTAATAAGCTATGGCAAACTATGGGACCAAGCAAATCGAAGAAAAATAAATTTGTCGAAAATTTGAAAAAAAGTTGATAGAATTTTCGGATAGAATTTTGGGTCAAATTTGGAGGGGTATATCTCCTAGTATATTAAGAGTTTTGAGGTGTTTCAAAAGCCTAAAATGAAGTTCGTTGAGTCTAGTTTCCAACGCAATAAACCACTCATCGATACGATATCGGAGTAGAGAATTATAGACGTTACAAGTTCAGCTGACAGAGCAGAAACGCGTGCTACAGTACTGCTCTGTCATATAATGTGACCCATTTTCATAACGACGACGACTCATATAATGTGACCCATTTTCATAACGACGACGACTAAAACATTTCCAACATAGAATTCATAACGACGACGACTAAAACATTTCCAACATAGAATTCATAACGACGACGACTAAAACATTAAGCGATATTCATTCGTTCATTGTCATATAATGTGACCCATTTTCGGCTAGCACACCAACATACACATATGGATAATTCTCATTCATATCTTCCCTTTACAATGATCATAACATACTAACTAAACTCAATTCATGGCTTCAATACAACACACACACACACACTACACGGCTAAAACACCACACACACAACTCACTTCCAACATGCCATATTTCATGATATCCATCCATTTTAACATACTACAATACACATACAACCTTTATAATACATAAAACATAATGAATTCTTACCTTTCCTCTTTAACTTCCCAATAGCCTAGGGTTTCCAATGATGAAAAATAAAGGGTTGATCGCTCCAACGACACCTCCACGCTACTTAGGGACCTCAATATAAGGTTTACATCAAGGAAATAATTTTTGGTAAGGGTTAGAAATGGGACTTGATTTTTCTCTATGTTGGCCGAGAGCCTCACCTCTTCAACTTCTTGTTCTCTTTTTTTTTTTTGTCTAAGTGTTGAAAGGAAAATGAAGACTAGAAGTCATCTTTTGCCATTATATGAAGTGCATTGTTGTCCCTTGGCCCACATTAATGTGTTGTTCCAATTAAAATTGAACACAATTTGTGTGGGCCATTCACCCCACTTACACGGCCAACCATAGAAATGGATGACTTTTTCAACTTCCAATTTTTATTCACTTTTGGTCCCAAATTCTCCTAATTGTTCCATACCAAAAAATTCATGCACAACTTATATCTCAAAATAAAATTGAAGGTCAAAAATCCCGACTTTGTATCCCGGAATAGTTTTGTCCTTAACTTATCATAATTAACCCGGATTGTTCCAATGCATGAAATACGGGTTCTAACATCCTCCCCCCCTTTAGAACATTCGTCCTCGAATGTTAGATTAACCCTACGGGATCTTATAAGCACTCGGGGGAGTTTCTTTTACAACCAACACAACAATACATTCATTGATCAATAATTCATTTATCAACAACATAGTCAAGTGAAGGATTCGGATTACCTGTAGGCTCTGAAAATAAGTGAGGATACTTCTTCTTCATCTGCTCCTCAGCTTCCCAGGTCATTTCATCTCGGTTGTTGTTTTGCCAAAGCACTTTAACAGGTTTCTCACATCTTTATTCCGCAACCTTCTTAATTGCCGATCCAATATGGCTATAGGCTGCTCCTCATAAGATAGCCCTTCCGTGACTCCGAATATCATCTACAGGAAAGACTCGGAAGGGGTCACTAATACACTTACGAAGCATATAGAAACCGAAATACCGGGTGTACCGCTCCCAAATCACCGGGCGTATCTAACTTCATAGGCAACCTTGCCTATTTTTCGAACGATCTGATAAGGCCCAATATATCTCAAACTGAGTTTCCCTTTCTTACCGAATCTCATAACACCCTTCATAGGTGACACTTTCAGGAAAACCTAATCGCCAATCTGAAACTCCAAAGGTCGACGACGATTGTCTGCATATGATTTCTGTCGACTCTGAGCCGCTAACAACCGCTCTCGAATGAGTTTTACCTTATTCACTGCCTGCTGGACCACATCATCCGGGCCAATCGCCTCTCCCCAACATCAAACCAACCGATCGGTGACCCACACTTTCGCTATACAACGCCTCGTACGGTGCCATCTGAATACCGGAGCGGTCGTTATTATAAGAAAATTCAACAAGCGGCAAATGGTCATCCCATCTACCTCTCGAAATCAACACACAGCCCGCAACATATCTTCCAATGTCCGAGTGCGTTTCGGCCTGTCCATCGGACCGGGATGGAATGTCAGATCGAGACTCACCGGGGTCCCCAATCCCTCCCGAAAGGATTCCCGTAAATTAGCCGTGAACCGGGCACCTCGACGGAAATAATAGACATGGGAACACCAGCGAAGTCGCATAATCTCCCCGATATAAAGCCCGGCATAATCTTCACTGAGTAGGTAGTCCCACCGAAGAAAATGGGCCGATTTCGTCAACCGATCACAATGACCCAAATGGAATCACTGTGGAGTGCGAGGTAAACCTGTAATAAAATCCATATTAATGATCTCCCACTTCCACGTCGGTATTCCATCTCCGCAATAGCCCACCGGGCTTCCCGGTGCTCAATCTTAACTCCGCCGGCAACCTGACACCGAGCGACGAACTCTGCTATATCTCTTTTCATACCATCCCACCAATATAGACATCTGAGATCATGGTACATCTTCGTCGACTCTGGGTGAACAGAATAACGGGCATAATGTGCCTCGCCCATAACCTGTCGCCGCAACCCTGCAACGTCAGGTACACATAACCGCCCCCGTGAAATAGCACTCCATCAGTGAAATCTCAAACGGAGTCTTCCGTGCCGGGGCCGCATCTCCAGACCGGCACCGTAACGGGGTCCCTCATACCGATGCCGCTTAATATCTTCCGTAATAGAGACTCAAAGAATACCTCGAACAGGTAAACCCCAACATCTCCGTAATCAGCCCAAGCGAACTCCAAGACTAGCCAACCGATGAATATCGCGAACCATTTCTTTCCTCTTCGATGGCACGTCCGCTAGGCTACCCATAGACTTGCGACTAAGTGCGTATCCGCCACAACATTAGCTTTACCCGATGGTAGAGAATATCAACATCATAATCTTTTAACAACTCTAACCACCTCCTCTCGTCGCAAGTTCACTCTCCTTCTCGCTTAAAGATGTACCGGAGGCTCTTATGATCCGTATAAATATCAACGTGAACCCCATATAAGTAATGTCTCCACATCTTCAAAGCACGAATCACCGCTGCCTCCAAATCGTGAGTAGGATAATTTTCTCGTGTTTTCGAGCCGCCGAGAAGATAAGCTATCACTCCTACCGTGCCGCATCAACACACACCCCAAACAAATACCGAGGCATCACAATAAATCACATACCCATCCGGACCCCTAGGAAGAGCCGTGGATCGAGCCGTAGTCAACTCTCTTTAGAATCGGGTTACGCTCGCAAGCATCCGACCACCGAAACTTAGCTCCCCTTCCGAGTCACCTCTTGTCAAAGGCGCCGAAATCGAAGCAAATTTCTCTACGAACCTCCGATAATAACCATCCAATCCCGTAAAAGCTACGCACCTCAGTCGGCGTCGTAGGTCTAGGCCAATTCTTTACGGCCTCGACCTTCTGGGCATCCACCCGGACGCCATCACCTCCAATAATATGCCCCAGAAATGCCACTGAAGATAACCAGAATTCACATTTAGAAAATTTAGCATATAATTTCTGGTGCCGAAGTGTGCCAAGTACCGTCCTCAAATGGTCTGCATGCTCGCTTTCCGACCGAGAATAAACTTAATATCATCGATAAATACGATCACAAACATATCCAGGAACGGTCTCGAATACCCGATTCATCGTGTCCATAAAACCCCGGGGTTTGTCACCCAAAAAACATAACCTCAAATTCTGGGGGCCCATATTTCCCCGCCCCTTTCCTTTTGGGAAAATCACCTCTCGCACCCGTACCCCCATGAAGCCCCCGACCGCGGGCCCCCTTTTTAAAACACCCGGACCCCCGCAACCCATCAAAAAAATCACAATTCCTCCGGGGGGGGGGGTATTTATTTTTTGGGGGGGTTCCCTTTTTTAGCTTTCGGGAACGATGCACATCCGGAAAAAGGCCCTTTCCTTCCTTTTACCGGGGGCCTCCCTTTCCCGGGTATGTACTTGTTTTTATCCCGTGGGTTTTTGCATGTTCGGAAAATTTGAAATAATGTTGACTTGTAAGAAATAAGGTCAAAATTAATGTTTTTATCAACCCAGAGGGTTCAAAAATATATGTTAGGTGGAAGTGCGGAATAAGGCCAAGGGAAAATTGGGAAATTTTAAAAATTTTGTTTTGGGGAAAACAAAACGAGATTCATTTGGGGTTGGGCTAAAAAAAAAAAAGGAAAATTTTGAGGCCCAAACACTGGGGTGGCCCCCCAACATAAGAGGCCCCAAGTCACATGCCAAGAGTGACAATTAATTAAGGGAGATGATATATACATGCTCATTTCCTTTGAAGCTTTCCCAAAAGAAAAAAAAAAAAAAAAAAAAAAAGTCCAAAAATTGGGGAGCAAAAAAAAAGGCCATTCTCCTGCAAGAAAAAAAAATAATTTTCTGCCCTTTAACTTCAATCCAAAAACTTATTCTTTTTTGAATTCTTGTTTTAAGTTTTGGACGCTCTCCGACGTGATAAATTGGTTTAGCGAAAGAGCGACGTTTAAGTTGAAATTTGAAGAAAAAGGGATGAATTTTATGTTTTAAGTTATGGAATAGGTTTATATGTTATAAATTGAATTAGAGAGAATTATGAAAGTGTGGGTGTGTGTGCATTTTGGGTGTGTGGAAGAGGTGGTT
>NW_026717763.1:0-14680 GCF_029784015.1 Lycium ferocissimum | reverse complement strand
CATACACGGCCACACCATGCAATACCATATTTTCATGAACTTCATTCCTTTCTACACATCACAACATGCATAAACACCTATAAAACATGTAAGGAAGATTGAACCTCACTCCTTTCCATTCCTCTTCTCGGCTAGGATTGCTCCTTGCAAAACAAATGATCTCCTTCTTCCAACAACTACTCCACATGATAGAGGACCTTCCATTTAGTAGAAAACTAAGAAAATAATCTTTCCATGATCAATTTCCAAAGTGCGCTGCACTTGGCCGTGACTCCCTCTCTTTTTTTTTTTTCTTTCTCCCTCTTTTCCTGAATTCTCTAGAACTAAAATGATGAAGAATGGACTTTTCTTGGCCATCACATGTGTATATATATATGCATAAATGGGGCACATGGCCGGTCATGCGCCCCTTATTTTCCCCTCCAATTTTCTAAAGTTTTCTTCACTTTTTCTAGATTTTTCCTTAAGTTGAAGAATAATGAATTGTCTTGTTTTGGCCATAACTTATGCATATATATTTACACTTAGCTCCACAAGTATATGGTATTCACTTGTGCCACTTCATGAAATTATTTCCCCCACTTTTAGCCTCCAAATCTTCCTTATTCCAAATTATCCTTAATTCTTCGTACCAATAAAAGATGAATACCCAACTTGTACATTCTAACAAAGAATTTTATAACCTTATCCTCAACTTCCCGCCGTTACCTCGGAATATTCAAATGTACAAAATGCGAGGTATAACATAACTATTGCCTGGATTTTCAATAACGATATGAGAATGTTGAGATATTTCCTCGTGAAGCTATTCTTCATTGACAGTCTCACCTTATAATAATCGTTCCTTTAAAGTGAGACGAAGCAACCACGATTAATCCATAATATGATCGAGGCAACCGACCTTATGTCACTCCATAGATACATGACTTTATTTCGTCTCCTTATGTATGCTACTCATACGATATATGAATATGATATATGAATATGATATATGTATATGAATATGGGGAATATGGAAAAGGGCAGAGCGTTATATACGCGTAACCACCGATCGGGGCAGGTATAATATGACATGACACCGTCCCCGGACGCGGATATGTGGTTATGGATCGGGCCGCACGTTCCGCAGCAATATATTATATGGGACGCACGCACGTTCCGCGCGCAAAGAATATATATATATATATATACGGATCGAAATGCATGTTCGGCGCAGTCGCATGCATGGTACCCGCTCAAAGGCACCCGCATGTACAAAGTTGCTCTTTATCCCATGATATGATCTCGGTTCTATATTTTCGTTTTGTTACTATTCATGCTTGTATCCTTCCATATGTTGTTACTCATGCCTTAAATACTCGCAGACATTGCTCGCATCGACGTCCTTTGTGGACGCCGCGTTCATGCCCGCAAAAATGCAGACGCATCCGATCCCTGGGGGCCCCACCAAGAAAGATATTGGAAGCCGCTCCGCCTGTTCCCCGGAGCTTCAGCTTATCGGTACTACTTTTGTGTATATTTGGGCACGTGGAATCCGGCCCCGATTTGTGGATATATGTATCTTATTTAGAGGCACGTAGACAAGACATGCACAACAAATGTTTGTAGTCCTCGTCGCCTTTATGGATGTATAATCTTTTGGTAAAATCCATCGACACTCGTTCACGAGTATGTTATTGATGATTATGTTGAGTAAGACATGACACATCGTCCATATGGCCCACTCAGTAGCACGAATAGAATACATGATAAGAGGTGCCGGTAGGATACTATCGGGCACCCGTCACGGCCACTGGTAGGGTCGTGACAAATATGCTTTTTACCTTTCTCGAATCAAATGAAATCTATATCATATAAAAACTTATGATACAATGCATAATAATACATCGGCTTACATAGCCGCTTACATAACCGACATCTTATACCCACGACACTGTCTGCAAAGTCTCTAGCACAGAACATGAAACCATAGCATAATACCGACTCAAGCAGCGACCCGAGAAATGGAGCTCGCCAATCCCGCGGAACATCTTTTTGCGCTAATATCTTCAGCTCACCAATTGGGTGTATTCGCTGCAAGATGAAAAAAGCAGCTCCTTAAAGAAAGGGGCCGACGGAATATGTAATCGAGTATGTAAGGCATGAGTAATACGTGGGGATACAAAGCATGAATAGTAATAAGACGAAAATATGAAACATATCATGCGTAGATAAAGAGTAACCCGTATATCCGAGTGCCTTTTAGGCGGGTACCATGTGCATGCTTTTAGTGTCGCGGAACGGCACTCCGATCCATATATATATATTATATTGCCGCGGAACGTGCACACGATCCTTATAATATATTGTCGCGGAACGTGCAAAGACGATCCATATAATATATTGCTGCGGAACGTGCAGCCCCGATCCATAACCACATATCCCGCGTCCGGCATCCCGCGTCCGGACGGTATCATGTCATATTATACCAACCGATCGTGTGATTATGCGTATATAATGCTCGCCCTTTTCCCATATTCCCATATACATATACATATATCATATTCATATATCATATAAGCATGTACGAGAGCCCAAAGAAAGTCATGTATCTATCGGAGTGACGTAAGGTCCTGGTAGCCCTCCGATCATATTATGGATTAATCGTGGTCGCTTTGTCTCACTTTGGAGGAACGATTATTATAAGGTGAGACTGTCAATGAAGAATAGCTTTACGAGGAAATAGCTTCACGAGGAAACATAAAATAGATCATAAGGCATCAATTCATATACTTTTGGAATCCTAAAAATAGTCATCATTCATGAATAAAATTGAGAAATCAAGAAATAGCTCAACGTTCTTATATCGTCATTTAAAATCATAAATTTGGAACCTTTAAACATAGAATCATCATCATCATATTCATCGTAGGAAAATATTCCCATTTTTGACATCATCGTTGTCATTGTAAAACATATCCATCGAGTTGTCACATGAAAGCTTTCGAGTCATAAACCTCCATTTTGGAAAGATACAAGACATTTTAGAAACATTTACGGTCATCGGGAAAAGAAATCATGCCTTAGAATTATAGACTTCTAACTTTTTGACAACAACAAAGTTATGGAAGCATTTATGAAATCGTAATCTAAGAATCATGCCTTGAAAGAAAAGCCTTAACATACATAAAAATCCTTATTTCGTACTCAACCGATAAATAAGTAATCATACCTCGGGGCCGGAAAGATGGTCGTATTAAGTTCTTTCAAAAATAGGTCGTTAAAACCAAACATAGAAAGTCGCGGGACCCACGGACGAGCGTCAACCCAATCCGGGCCCGCCTATGAAAATCAAAGTCATCATATGTTATCGAATCATTATTACAAACTCAAAAGATAAGTAAACTGATCGTACTTGAAATCGGAATAATGGTCATATCATATCCTTTCAAAAATCGTCAGAAGTACATATGAAAGTCGCGGGCCCACCGAGGGGTGTCGACTCAAGTCGGGCCCGCCTGCATAAAAATTTAAGTCATCATACATCATAGAATCATTTTTGAGCATATCGAAGCGATCCGGTTCCGTCCAGAAAGTTACGGACTTTCGTAGTTTTCGGAATCATTTAGGAACAAAACTCTTTTAAAAACCAAACTTTTATGCAACTTTTGAAACTTAGTCATACAAAAGACGTATAAACCATAGCTTGACCATATAAGGATGCCAACATCAAGAAACAAATATGAATCATAACCATGCTCGGACTATACGAATAGAATTACCCCCGAAGCTCATAATACGTCATCACTTGCGTCTGGGACATGCCAAAAGGAAAGAAGGGTAAGCTTTACATACCTTAGCCGCTTCCTAAGCAATTCCGAACTTACTTCTTGACTTCTCACAATCTACAATAATGTCATTAGGTATCAACCATTAGCCATAACACTTAAGAATCCAATTCCAAATTAACACTTTGTGTACAAAAATTTCGGCAAAGATTTCCCCTATAACTTCATCATCCCCGAGAATTCAACTCGGCCAAATCAATAACAACCAAACCAACAACCATACTAACAATATCCATAAGTGATTAAAAACGCATTCTAACATTACTAATTCCTTTCCACACAATTCGGCAACATTTCATTTATATTCAAATGAACTACATACGATCAATTCAATACCAATGCTTCATATATTCGATTACTAATCTGCAAACATTCAAACATGATTTAAGAACATTCCAAACAATATGCCATAGAACCAAAAATCACCAATTTCCATAGGGACAACGACAATATATTTCTGTCACACCCTGATTTTACTGGGGTGTGATGGGCACCCGACCCCATGTGCGGAGCCGAGCGAACCCGCGGACTCTTATTACAGATGTAATTTCTGAGATTCTTAATCAGACACAAATGACAATTTCAAAAATGGTTTTCCGGACATACTCTTTTT
Source organism: Lycium ferocissimum (assembly GCF_029784015.1). Lineage (NCBI taxonomy): Eukaryota > Viridiplantae > Streptophyta > Magnoliopsida > Solanales > Solanaceae > Lycium > Lycium ferocissimum. The sequence goes on along the minus strand of NW_026717763.1, from coordinate 10,240 downwards.
TCGTAATTTTCAAATCAAACAGAATCTAAAATACATGGAATTTATTACATAATACAGAACGACATATCGGCTGATGAAGCCGGATACAAAATGTCACGACCCAACCCCGTAGGCCGTGACTAATGCCCGAGTTGGACACTCGTACGCACTTGACATTCAGAATTGGCATACTACCACGCATAATCATACATAATCACATATAGCCTCAGATTGTCGCAAAATAGCAAACATATATCATAGTGTACAAAATCTCGTAATATACACAGAGGCAAGCCAGCTAGGCTGCCGCGGCGGGTGGACCGCCCAAAAGCACATAACACACACACACCGTCAGAGTACGTAACCGTACCCAATACGTACATGTCCACAGACCTCTAAACAGAGTAACAAGATCATACGACGGGACAGGGCCTCGTCGTACCCCTGAATAAATATGTACATATGCATCAGAAAAGTATATATACCAAATATTGGCTCCGGACGAAGGAGCACTCTCAAAAAGCAGAGTAGATGCCCTAAGCGGGTGGATCCTCAAACTGAGCGCTCTGCACTACGGCATGAAACGCAGCCCCCGAAGAAAGGGGGGTCAGTACGGAATATGTACTGAGTATGTAAAGCAGGAATACAGAACCACGATGGCAAAATACAAAAGTAGATGATATGCAAAATATTAAAATGTTTAGCAGAAATATAAATCATGCGTAGGCTCTTAGAACGATGGTCGCCCGCCTGTCAATGGCGCCATACCACAGCATCACACCAGAAAGTTTCAAATCTCCGTAACGCGACATATCCACGTAACACATCATAGCCAACCATACGCCATAACACAACATCACACCAAACGGAACCCGGCCCTCTGAAGAGGAGCTCGGTGAACCGTAACACAAAGATCACACCGGAATATATCATAGTGCGCACGAAGCATAACCGGCCCGGGATCCGGTGAACGAGGTAATGACCATAAGCACGAGCAGAGTCGTGAGTAACCATATGCATAAAATCATAATCCTAAGTCATCAAATAAGTAAGAAGTCCATATGCGGAAGTCAAGACGAAAGTAGTAATAAATTTTCCCAAGAGTCATTAAGGGTAGCATAGAAAAACCGCGGGCCCCACGGATGGGTTCCGACCCCCATCCGAGCCCGACTACGATAGTTAGGGGAAAGTTATGCCTTATGAACTTACCTATTATGTTTTGGGGCGTTCCGAGCTCGTATGCAAAAGTTACGGACGTTTGAAGTTCGGGACCCTTTTTTTTTGTCAAAATTCTTTATAAGTCTTTTGAAATTCAGTCATTTGAAAACATAAGAAATCTTAAGTTGATTACATTAAAGAGTAGACCTTTAGGGACGGATAAAGTACGTGCCTAAGCTCGGATTCTAAGAGTGGAATTACCCCGAGGCACGGGTCATAGCCTAGTAGTACTAAGACATGCCAAAGAATAGAAAGTAGCGCTTACATACCTTTTCCGCCGCAAGCTAAGTCAAGCTTCAACTCTGACACGCCAAGATCTACATAACGCCAAGTATATTAACATTAGCCATAAGCCTTTATGAATTCAATTCCAAACGAACATTAAATTCTACCGAAATTTCGGCAGCACTTCCCCTGTAAATACACCAACCCCGAGATTTCAACTCGGCCAAATTCATCAACAACCAAACCAACAACCAAACTACAATATCAATAATCAATTTTACAATATATTCAACATTACTAGTTCTTTTACACGACTTTAACAACATACATAATATTCCAACAATATTCATAATATACTCGTTTCGACCACTTACGTTTAAACTCATATCAACGTTTATACGTCAGATCACCAATCCAAACCCTTTTAAACCATACACAAGAACACTTAGGCATTTCATTCAATATTTCAAACAAACCAAATATTGTTCCAACTTACCCGAAATTGTCTCCAAACCCGAGAACAACACCAAACATATTCTTTCCTTCCAAATTCATGAATTACACTAATAATCCACACCTTAACAAGGCAATTCTCATAAATACAAAAATCACATAAAATGTACATAAACTTCCAAACCATCCCATAACTAACATAACATTGTTTTGAGTCATCAAACTTGCATTTGTCATCATAGAATCCATAACGACGATAACTAAAACGCTAACGACAATTTGTTCATTCCCAATTACACAAAGGGGGGCATTCGGCCAACACCCAACACACACACAAAAATGATTTTCAATCTTTTCCTCACTCCACAAAAATCAAAACATGCTAACTAACATTAATTCATCACTTCCAATACAACATGCACATGCACGGCCAAACACTCCTACACGGCCTCAACTTCAACTTAACTTTCTACCATGAATTTCTTCCATTTTAGCATACAACAACACATATAAACCATCTATAACACAAGAAAACAAGATTAAACTCACCTTTCTTCTTCTTCAACTTCTCAACTTGTCCAAAGTTGGCCAATGATGAAAACGAGCAATCCAACGCCCCAAACAACACTTCCACGTTGTTGAGCACCTTGAATTAGCAAGTTTGCTTGAAGAATTTGTTTTTTCTTGATCAATTCTTAGCCTTGTTTTTTCTCCTCCTTGGCCGTTTTTCACTCTCTTTCTTTCGTGTTTTCTCCAAGTTTCTAGAAAATTCTAAGTGCGGGATGAATATGATGTCTTGTGTTAGTCATCATATATATATATACTCATTTTGACATGGCCATGTGCCATGGCCGACCATCTCCCTTTCTTTTTTTTTCCCAAGTGGCCGGCCACATGGCCCTCTCTTTTTTTTTTTTTTTTTTTTCATTTTCATGAAACAATTTCCTTTCCAAAATTAGAATATTTCCATAAATACAATTTGACCCCAAAATGTTTCTTTAATATTTCCATGCCAATAAAACCATACACGACTTAAGCCTTTACAATATACAAAAAAATCTCCACTAGCATTCTCGCTAGTCTTGTTCCCAACTTATCGTGGTTAACCCGGATTATCCCGACGTTCAAAATACGGGGATATAACATCCTTCCTCTTTTAGAACATTCGTCCTCGAATGTTCAACTAATCTCATAGGTCATATAAGATCTCGGGGGGGGTTTGCCTTTATTGTCCTATCCGATTAATGCCTTTCGTATACCGTACATCTCGTTGGTTTCCTGGATATGTTCACCGGCGATAACCCATACCCACTGGCCAATCAAAATTTCAAGAGTAACGCACAACCGGTGTCGGAATAGCCTTCCAACCATAGCCACACATATATAATATGCTAACATCTCCTCACAAAAGTTCTCCTCAAACACCACTCAAATTGTCCCCGATTCTAGCCATACATGGAGTACCGTGACGCATACATATAATTGTCAACATTGTCACAAACGGTCTCCCAACCACCATTCAAATTTGCCCGATTTAGTCCGTGACGCACTTGTTTGTCACGATTTAGTCCTCTTAAGTTTTCTCCGCCCGCCCGCATATTCTAAGTCCCTTTAGACTACTCTAGCTCTCCATTACTTCTTTTGGCTGAAGTTGTAAGACTTTCAAAAACTTCCCAGGGGAGTCACCCATCCTAAAATTTCCCTTACTCTAGCACGCTTAACCTCAGAACTCCGATGGAATACGATGCTCTAATACTAGTGAGATCACGCTCACCTTACCACATGACCTTTAACACGTAATTTGGAGTAAAGTAAGGTCTTGACGGACTTCCGGACGCCCTCGTAACACAATTACTATTTTGCCCCTCTCTCGGTTCTCCATATTCACTTGTCACCTATGGATATTACTACTTTCCCTCCTAGACTATTAGATCCGTACGGTTAATGAGCATACCTTAATCTCCGTTATTTACAAATACTTGATTATCTACCCTCGCATCCCCACCTCGCCGCAAGACGAACACTTATGCAATGTAAGACACATATAGGAACTTAAATTTAGTAACGATTCACATACTCCGTGGCCGCATCCGGTAATGCCGCTCTCGGTCCCGCCTACCGGCACGCGATAGGCGGTTCGACGGACCGCCGGAACCGGAGGCTCCGCCGCGACCTCTACCACGATCCGCCGGTGCCGCACACCCGCCCCGCAGGCGCATAGTTACCGAAAAGAGGAACCCCGCACCGAACCCCGCGGGCCGAGCCGCACCGCTCGCACTACCCCCACGCGGGCACCCCGCAAGGTGGTCCCGACGCCCGCAACAAGCAAGCGCCCATGGCCCGATAGCACCCCCCCGGTGCGTGTCTCCCGCGCGGGGGAACACGCAGGTCCGGGGTGGCCTTGACCGACTGGCCTCGCTCTCGCCCGTGCGAGCTCGAAACCCCGGGAGCTTCCGACCCGCTCCCCGAATATCCCGCACTGCCGGGACCTCCCCGCCCGGCGCCGTGGGGGTGTACTCCGGCCGGCCGGGAAGCATTCACCGTGCCGCCGCCGAGGTCGTCCGCCGAAGAATCCCCCCGAATACCCGCCGACTCAGCCTTCGGGGTCGGCTCCCATCATAACCCTCGATCGGCTGGCCGATGTCCCTCGTGCCTCCTCCATGCCCCCCGGGCGTACGCCCGTACCGCGCAATGTCCACGCCCGCCCGGCAGCTACCGACACAATTATCAATCAATAATCATCCAAACCCATAACATACCGATGTACTCGTCGTCCATATCGCCAACGCGGGCGCATACCAGCTGCAGAATCAAACTCCAAACTATACCGACACCGGCGTTCGCTCAAATGTATAAACTCGTGAACCTCGGCCCGCCTAGTCTCGGGGCAGAAAATGGGCAAGAAAGCCTCTACGAACTCGTCCCATACAAACCGGGAGCGCTTCACCCCCGGACGCCCCCATGACTCATACCGCCGGCCGTCGCTATGTCGTGCAACCGATACGACGCGAACTCAACCGTACCCGGGCGGAGGCCCCGACAAGCCGCAATGTACGCCGCATTTGTCCGACGAACCCCCGAGGGTCCTCCCCAAGCTTTGGACCCGAAGAACTCGGGAGGACACTGTCAGGAAATAACGGCCCTCTCGACTCGCTGGCCGTCCACCAAAGATAATCATCCCCCTCGCCCGGGCCGCCGGACCTCGCCCGCGCGCCGCGTCCGGTCACCGGGAATCGGCCGTCACCATAGCCCCCGTCCCTCCGCCCCCGGCCGAGGAGCCGGAGGCTCGGCACTCGAGCCTCGGAGCGGCGGTGGAGCCACCGCCGTCCCGGCCGCCGCCGGCCCGTGCCCCTCTCGACGGCGACGGGGCGGGCAGAGCCGGCCGACCGGGCACGCATCCCGCTCGGCCGAACACGGGCCCTAGTGACCGGGGTCCCGACCAGTCTCTCCCCGCCGCAAAGAGACTTGCCCTTCCGGGCAGCCGCCTTTCTCGAGGCATCGCCGAAAATACAAAGTACTTTTCGTCGAAAGAAGTCATCCTAATAACACAAACTTATCGCACGATCTAAGATCGTAAAGGAAGGAAGTATCCTAAATGTCTCGTAGCCTCCGTTTATAGATGTGGTGCACAACACACCGATAAACAAAGACTTACTAGACACGGTCTCGTGGACATTCCGAGGACTAACCGTTCGATACCACTTTTGTCACGATCCAACCCGTAGGCCGTGACTAATGTCCGATTTGACACCGTACGCACTTAACATTCGAATTGGCATACTACCACGCATAATCATACATAATCACATATGGTCTCGTATTGTCGCAAAATAGCAAAACATATGTCATAGCATGTAATCTCATAATAAGCACAAAGGCAAAGCCGCTTACCACGCGGGCGGACCGCCCAAAACACACACACACACATCGTACGTACGTAACCGTACCTACGTACATGTCCACGTACCTCAAACGTAGTAACAAGAAAATACGACATGATCGGACCCGTCGTACTCCCCGAATAAATATGTACATATGCATCGAAAGTATATATACCAAATATTGGTCGGGCTGACGAAGGAGCACTCTCAAACGTTGCGTAGTAGATGCCCTAGGCGGTGGATCCTCAAACCGAGCTGCTTGCATTCCGGCGGCATGAAACGCCCCCGAAGAAGCAAAATCGTACTAATATGTACTGAGTATGTAAAGCAGGAATACAGAACCATGATGACAGAATACAAAAGTAGATGTGCTATGCAAAATATTAAAATATTTAGTTAAAAACGCAATTCATGCAAAGGCTTTTAGAACGAACGGTCGCTCGCTCGTGGCGCCATACCACACAAAGATCACACCGGTAAAGTTTCAAATCTCCGTAACCCGACATATCCCCGTAACACATCATAGCCAACCATACGCCATAACACAAGATCACACCAAACGGAACCCGGCCTCTAGAGAGAGCTGGAGAACCGTAACACAAGATCACACCGAATATATCATAGCGCGTGACGTAAAAACATAACCGGCTCCGGATCCGGTGAACGAGGTAATGACCATAAGCACGAGCAGTAGTCGTGAGTAACCATATGCATAAAATCATAATCATAAGTCATTAAACCAAGTAAGAAGTCCATATGCGGAAGTCAAGACGAAAGTAGTAATAAATTTTCCCAAGAGTCATTAAGGGTAGCATAGAAAAGCCGCGGGCCCCACGGATGGGTTCCGACCCCCATCCGAGCCCGACTACGATAGTTAGGGGAAAGTTATGTCTTATGAACTTACCTATTATGTTTTGGGGCGTTCCGAGCTCGTATGCAAAAGTTACGGACGTTTGAAGTTCGGGACCCTTTTTTTTTTGTCAAAATTCTTTATAAGTCTTTTGAAATTCAATTTTTTTGAAAACATAAGAAATCTTAAGTTGATTACATTAAAGGAGTAGACCTTTAGGGACGATAAAGTACGTGCCTAAGCTCGGATTCTAAGAGTGAATTACCCCAAAGCACGGGTCATAGCCTAGTAGTACTAAGACATGCCAAAGAAGAGAAAGTAGCGCCATACCTTTTCCGCTCGCAAGCTAAGTCAAGCTTCAACTCTCGGATACGCCAAGATCTACATAACGCCAAGTATATTAACATTAGCCATAAGCCTTTATGAATTCAATTCCAAACGAACATTAAGTTCTACCGAAATTTCCTAAAGACTTCCCCCCCCCCCGTAAATACACCAACCCCGAGATTTCAACTCGGCCAAATTCATCAACAACCAAACCAACAACCAAACTACAATATCAATAATCAATTTTACAATGCATTCAACATTATAGTTCTTTTACAAACACTTTAACAACATACATAATATTCCTACAATAATCATAAATATTTTCAACCACTTACGTTCAAACTCATATCAACGTTTATACGTCCGATCACCAATCCAAACCCTTTTAAACCATACACAAGAACACTTTAGGCATTTCATACAATATTTCAAACAAACCAAATATTGTTCCAACTTACCCGAAATTGTCTCCAAACCCGAGAACAACACAAAACATATTCTTTCCTTCCAAATTCGTGAATTACACTAATAATCCACACCTTAACAAGGCAATTCTCATAAATACAAAAATCACATAAAATGTACATAAACTTCCAAACCATCCCATAACTAACATAACATTGTTTTGAGTCATCAAACTTGCATTTCTCATCATAGAATCCACAACAACGATAACTAAAACGCTAACGACAATTTGTTCATTCCCAATTACACAAAGGGGGGCATTCGGCCAACACCCAACACACACACAAAAATGATTTTCAATCTTTTCTTCACTCCACAACAATCAAAACATGCTAACTAACATTAATTCATCACTTCCAACACACCATGCACATGCACGGCCAAGCACACCTATACGGCCTTAACTTCAACTCAACTTCTAGCATGAATTTCTTCCTTTTTAGCATACTACAACATGTCTAGACCATGTATAACACATAAAACAAGATTAAAACTCACCTTTCTTCTTCACTCCTTCACTTGTCCAAAGTTGGCCAATGATGAAAACGAGCAATCCAACGCCCCAAACAACACTTCCACGTTGTTGAGCACCTTTGAATTAGCAAGTTTGCTTGAAGAAATATTTTTTTTCTTGATCAATTCTTAGCCTTGTTTTTTCTCCTCCTTGGCTCGTTTTTCACTTCTCTTGAATCTCTCTTCTTGTGATGAATTTCTCCAAGTTTTATATATATATATCTCTAAGTGTGGGATGAATATGATGACTTCTTAGTCATCTTTTAATTTTTCTTCATTTTCCAACCATGAAAGATGAATAATTTATCCCATGGCCCACTTACCATGTAGAATGAACACATGGCCCTTTTTTTTTTTTTTTTTCATTTTCATGAAATAATTTCCTTTCCAAAATTAGAATACTTTCCATAAAAACAATTTGACCCCAAATGTTTCTTTAATATTTCCATGCCAATAAAACCATACACGACTTAAGCCTTTACAATATACAAAAAAAATCTCCACTTCATATCTCGGCTATTCTTGTTCCCAACTTATCGCGGTTAACCCGGATTATCCCGATGTTCAAAATATGGGATATAACACAAAACTGATGTGCTGAACCCACGACTTCCGTCCGCAAAGTCTCTTACCGTATACTCGCACATAACATACATATCCGACTCAAGAAAGACCCAGAGCAAACCGAGCTTGCCAACACCGCCGGAACATCATCTATAATAGCCCGTACTCATCCAGTGTACCGCGCGCATGAAACGCACTTCCCCGAAGAACCGGGGGTCAAGATGGGAATATGTACCGAGTATGTAAAACATAAAATACGATAAATGTTAATCATAACCGAAGAGGATACGTAACATAAAATGTAAACGTGGTTTTATATCGAAATGCTTACTCATAAAACATAGGCAAACGCATACAATAAAATATGCCATAGCCGGCCCCATTATGGGACCTCAAACGTAAAGTGGTCGCCCCCGACACTAGCGCCACAAAGATATCGAATATATCGTAACGTGCACATATCATAGCATATCGTATGGCCATATCATATCATATCATATCAAAGTGTAATACGGCACAAGATACCCACAACCCATGTACATGTATACCGCCTCACACCGAGGCACGGCGAACAATGCAAAGAAGACGCTTGATAACATATCTCCGGCCCGGCTCGGAAGGAAGCATCGAGGCATCCACGAGTGGAGTAGTGAGAAACTAAATGCATTATAAAACGTACAACATATACAGAGAGATCAAACGGAATAATCAAACGACATATCATGAAAAAGGGGTCCCACGAGGCATAGCACACATACCTTTAAAGTGCCGCAGAGGATTCTTATCAAAATAGAACTTGTGGGTTATATATCAAAATATAAAACTTATACAACTCGATAGCATAACTTAGATAACAAATCATACGGGTCGAAATTGTACGACGATCAAAGTGTATGACTTTCGGATGTCACGACGATTAAGTCAAAAATAATCCTTCTAAAATCGTTCCCATTTTTTTTTTGAATATAGTGTGAGACTTTTTAAAATAATTAAAACGACTATCATCAAGAAAGTTAGAAAATAACCAAAAGTTTTCTCTTTGCATTTTACTCAAACCAAGTCAAATAAAATAAAATAAAATAATACGGAAAACTCGGAATAGTGGGCCCACCTCGGTCAAATGAGGTGGCGGCATTACAACACGCACTTTAGTGTTCACCATATCACTTATAAGAATTTTAAGATGGTTCGATTCAATTTGCACAAAATTCAGATATTTAGACAATTCCTCCAATCCGTTTACATAAATTATTTAATTCAATTTTTTTGAATGGAAAAAGGGGGGGAAATTTTGGGCGTAGATTCCAAAGAGTAAATCGTCCCCTTGATCCGAACCAAAAACCCACACATCTGGAATGCCAAGGAAAGGGGGAGCCTCATAACCTTTTTTGCTTTCTTTGCCAAAAATCAAAACCCGTTTCGACCAAAACCCAATTTAAATTTACCAAACCCTTTTTAAAATAAGGCTTTAAGATTTCAAAACTTAACCAATACTCCAAAAAATTTAAAAAAATTCCCCCCATGAAAAACACCTTTTGAAAACCCCCAAAAAAAAACAACAACCATAACCCAAAAACAATATAAACAACACCAACAATCGATAGAAACGCATTCTGGTTTTAAAAATTTTTTTTTCCGTAAAAATGCAACAATTCCCAAAACCAACTTTACACTTATAAATCAATATCCATATTTTCATGTTTACATACTAACCAAAATCATTCAAACATAAACCAAAAGTATTTCAAGCCTTATATCCAAT
>NW_026717762.1:0-14281 GCF_029784015.1 Lycium ferocissimum | reverse complement strand
GATTTGTAAACTACAAATGATATTTCCAAAATATTTGTTGTACTTATCATATTTGTCTGGTTAAGAGTCCAAGAGTTTATGTATGTAATAAGAGTCAGTGGGTTCGCTCGGCTCCGAATGTGGGGTCGGATGCCCATCACACCCTAGTAAAATCAGGGTGTGACAATCAACAACTATCCGGCCAATTCTGTATCGATCATAGAGAAATCATCAGTGGGTACTGATTTCCACACTGTGGAATTAGCTATGATAGATCGCATGGGAGATGATGAAGATATCCCTATGCCACTGGTCTACAAAATGGTCACTACGACTATGATAAGAAGTGGGTTTGAGCCCGGGAAAGGTCTGGGAAAAACTTATAAGGAATCAAAGAACCAGTGAGTATCAAAAATGGGAAATATTTATTTACGGTTAGATACGAGCCATATGAGGCAGAAGAGGAAGAAGCAGAACATGGACCAAGAGGTCCCATTGAAATGATAAAGTCGTTGCCTCATCTATACCAGTCCTTCATAGCATGCCCATTGAGTCACAACAGTAAAAATCCAGAAGAGGGTTTAAGGACGTTGTTTTGGGAAGTGGAATGCGCAGCCAACATTGAAGAATGCTTTAAAGAATTGGAGATTCATCATGCTTGCTATACCCCGTGGTTCTGTACGTTGAAATTCGTAAGTATTGGCTGTTTCAAGTGTGGACTTAGAAGTAGCCCTCGTAACCGTAAGTTAAGGTGGGGCCTACATGCCGGGATTTTATAAAGGACATATGAAAAGTGATATGAGTAGTACATGGAAAGTTGAGCAAGTCTTAAGAAGGACCCTTAAGCCGAATATGGCCATAAGCCCTCCAAAAGGATGATTTAAGGATACGTTTTCGGATGATCTGTCACGACCCAACTCCGTAGGCCGTGACACGTGCCCTAGATGGACACTCATACGTACCTTAACCTAAATTAGCAAAAATATTAAAGATAAACAGAAATCATAATTTAACAAGGGCAAGAGGGCATGCCGCACGAACGCCGATAAGGCCGTCACAAAATATAAATAAACTCTAAACGTACACAAAGCTCACGAGCATGTACAGAACCCACACCACATGTCTACAGACCTCTACAGAACAAAAACATAATCATATGACGGGACAGGGCCCCGCCGTACCCAGAATAGATACGTACATATGCGTGAAAATTTCATATCAAAATATGGGCTCCTGGACAAAGGAGCACTTCAACCGAGCGTATAACCTAAGCAACGGATCCTCAAATCGATCAAATCCGTACCGCGCGCGCACGAAACGCAGCCCCCGAAGAAAGGGGGTCAGTACGGAAAATGTACTGAATATGTAAAGCGAGAAAATGTAATAAACAAAACTAAAATCGAACGAATATGCGAAAAACGAACTAGGTGCATAGCTAATCAATAATGCGTACCGAAGTCATACGTAATGCATCTGTAAAAACATATGCAAAAGCCGGCCCCGCTATGGGACTCGGCGAACAAACGCAGAGCGCTCCCTTCGGTCCCGCGCCAAAACACATCATACTTCGTAGTAGGAATATCTCCGAAACAGAGATCGGAACATACCAAGTGGCCACATCGAACATAATCACGGACATCGGATAAGCGTACATGGCACATCATACACCACAACCCATGTACGTATATACCTGCCCCTCACACCGGGGCGCGGCGAACAATGCGAGACATACGCTTGAGAACATATCCGGCCCGGGCTCGGTGGGGGAAACATCGAGGCATCCACGAGTGGAGTAGTGAGAAACTAATGCAATAAAAATAACATATATATTTCCGGGAGACTCGATGAGGCATATCGTGATGACAAATCAAATCAATGAAATCGGACGGAGTCATAGTACGTACCTTTCGGACATCACGGAGGGTTATGTCGGAACAAAACGTTCGGATTTGTGATACATATCGGGGAACACATCATAGAACTTAACGGAATAGTTAAAACAAATTTTAAGTAATAAATAGAGGTAGCTAAAACGTTTTCTTTTGAATATTGTTCAAAAATCATTCATTTGCATAATAGAAGTAAGTTCGGAATAGCGGGCCCACCTCGGGTCAAATGAGGTGGCGGGCGTAAATTTTAATCATTGGGCTCCATAAAGTTATTTTGGAAAGTTTCGAAGCGATTCGGGTTCATTTGCAAAAGGTACGAAGGTGGAAACATTCTTATATCCAAAAGCAAGCTTTATGATTCAATTGTATTGAATGAATAGTATTCAAAATCAAACTCGAATTTCTAGAGCAGATTATCCCTAAAGTTCCGTTTCCGGCCTAATAGGTCTAGGACGTGCCAAATAAAGAATAGGTAAGCTTTACATACCTTTCTCGCTTTTCACGACCGCAAAACGCCGATCTGTTTCGTCAAAAATCTGCAAATGGTCATTCTTACCAGTTACTATTCATGCAAGTTGACATTCAGTTTTGGTTTCTATTTGGCTACCGAAATTTCGGCAGCATTTCCCCTATAAATACGACACCCCGAGAATTAAACTCGGCTCAAAACAACAAACAACAACTCAACAACAACACCAAAAACATCAATAACCACAACACAACACAATATAACATAACTAGCCAACCTTTCGACATAATGCAATAATTTCCATTCCGACTTCACAATTTCTAGTCAACATCAATATTTCCATACATACATACTAATTTGAAATCATTTACACACACAAGCCGAGAATATTTCAAACTTTACATCCAATCTTCAATAATTCCATAATTGATCCAAAATCCTTAAATACACAACCAAATCATCCCAACCCATTTTCTACACACTAATTCATTTCCAACAACAACAATCTACACTCCAACAACCTCATTATCTTAATATCATAAAATCACATTAATACGACGCAATTCTCTACATCTTATTTTCATGCAATCTTAACCCATACATGCTCCATTCACATTATAACGATCATGACGACACAACTAACACATTAAACAAAATAAATTCAACATGTTCCTCCTACCATATACCACACGGCCATAGGCCAAATTCCAACTACATTCCATTTCCATTCAACTTTCATTTCCAAAACAATTTCCACAATCACCACAACTAAATTACAACATAAACTTCAACTCATGTTACCTATACAACAATACATATACACGGCCATATTCATGCATATACTTCCACCATGCAAACTTCCATATTTCTATATTTTCTTCTCATTTACATATTCCACAACACAAACCAACCTTCATGACATAATTAAAAGAATGAATTCTTACCTTTTTCTTCAACCTTCTTCACTTCACCACTTCATCCAAACGACAAAACCAATGGTTTATCTTCCGAAATAATTGCACCACGTTGTAGAGGACCCTTGAATTAGTAGGAATACGACAAGAAAATGATTTTTGGAAACAAAATTTGAAGGGGAAAAACTTAGAGACCATGGCCGAATGGCTATGGTTGTTAGTCTCCTTCTTTCTTCTTTCTTTCTTTCTCAATTTTTCTTGAATCATCTAAGGATAAAATAAGGCATGTGATGTATTTGTAATTTTCCCATGTGGGGCCCACCTTGGCCGGCCCCTTTTTTGATTTTGTAATTTCTTTTTCCTTTTTTTTTTTGTTCAAGGACACAAAATTTTCAAGAACTAAAAATTTGAAAATTCCAATTTTGCCCTTGGCCTTTTCCGATATTTCCACATCCAAGGTTTCACAACCAACTTATATCCCAAGCAAGATCAATTCATTATATTGTCCTTAACCTTCCTTAATATGTCCACGTCCATGTTTCCTTAGACATCACATGCACATTAAGAAAAACCCAAGCAAAGCCTTATTTCTTAACGCTCCGAAGTATTTTCAGTTTTTCCGAATACGCACAAAATGCGAGGTGTAACAGATCCGACTTGGAGAGGCCAAAACGCCATTATAAGTTTGTAATTTGGAGTCCTTTCCAACAATAGGTCATGGGCCCTCACAACATATTGGGATCAAACGTTATGCACGTTTTAAGATCGGTTGTCAGGGCAGGGAATTAACCTTGCGCGAACGCGCCAGAAGGTGGCACGAACGCGCAAGGGAGGACCCTGCAACGCAGCGCGAACGCGCCACTTGGCAGCGCGATCGCACTGTGTAAATTTTTAGTCGGTCCAGGCAAAACCTGGACCGTTATATAAAGGGGTCACCCCCTTCTTTCCTTTTTCAAAACTATTACACCCCAAGTTTCGGTACATTGAGATTTATTAGGAGTTAGCTAGTTAACTATAGACACCGGAGTTATTGTCGAAAGGATGCAAGATCATTGGTGCTCGTTTTGCAATACAAGAGTCCGAGTTCGTGTAATAGGTTATGGAAGGAAAGTTAAGGATAAGGCCATTTTCCGGTTTGATTTAATGCGCAAGTCGCTTATAAATATTATTGGCATGGAATATTAAGGGCAAACTTGGAATTCGAAACTATTATATTTCAAGGGTTAAGTGTACATGTGGACAAGGTGACTAGGCAAGCAAGAAAATAAAATTGGTCATCTTTATGACTTAAGGGAAATTCTAAAAACTTGGAGAAAAAGAAAGGAAAAAAAAAAAAAGAATAAGGGAGCCATGTGGCCGGCCACCTTGGTGTGGGCCATGGCCACATGGTTGGCTACTACTTGAAATAAAAGATGACTAAGTCATCTTATTTCACCATTCTCCTCACTTGGAAACTTCAAGAAAATTTGAGAGAAAACATCAAGGCCATTCGGCCAAGAACATGGAAAATTGAGGTCCAAGAATTGATCCCCATAAATTATTTTCTCCTAGTTTCCCTACTAATTGGAACGTCCTCGTCAACGTGGAGTGGTTGTTAGAACAAGAAAGCCGCTCGTTGTTGTGTTTCACAAAAGCTAGCCGTGGGAGAAGATTGTTGGAAAAGGTAAGATTTAATCCTCCCTTACATGTTTTATGGATGTTTTGAACGTGTTATAGTGTGTGGAAATGAATGAAATTCATGAAAATATGGATTATGGTGTTGGACGAATAGGTGCATATGTGTAGAGGTGAAGAATCAATTTTGTTTAGCATGTTTTGGTTGTTGTTGTTATGAATTCTATGTGATGGAAATGAAGGTATTGAATGGTTTAAGTGAAGTGGTGAGTGTGGTGAGTTGGGCCGTGTACATGTAGTATTATATAGGGGCGAAGGACTAATTTTATTTAGTATGTTTGAAATGATGTGTTGCGGATTCTATAATGAAAATGAATGTTTGATGACGCATGTTGACGTCGCAATTGTTGCGGGCTGTTTTGGAGAGTAATATGATGTTAATATAGGTTTTTGTGTTCATAAGAATGATGATTGTTGGCATGCGGATTGTTGGTATAGTTTATGAATTCGGTAGAACGATTAAATGGTTGAATAGTGAATTGACTAGTTATGGAAATTGGAAAACAGCGTGTGGGCTGTTTTATGGAATATTTTGATATGGGAAATGATATTATTGATGTTGATATTGTTGTTGTTGTTGTTGGTTGATGAATTGAGAATTCGGGCTAGGCACCTAAACGGGGGAGATCTTTGCGCCCGATTTTCGATAGAATATAAAGTAGTTTAAGTTGGAACTTGAGATAAGTATGTAATACGTAGACTAACATTAGTGTGAATCCTCTCGAATGTAGATTTGCGAGCTCGGGCGGATAGACGTAGCCAATAGGAGGTCGAGCAGGTATGTTAAGGCTCACCCCTTCTTTCTTTGGCATGTCTTAGTTGAAAATAAGTTATGACACGAATTTTGAGGTAACTCTATTCCGGTGATCCGAGCATGTTTATGATTCTCATTGGCTTCTTGATATTTGTATTCTTAATGTGCTCAAATCCTAGTCCTTATATCGTTTGTATAACCAAGTTTCAAAAATTGCATAAAGATTTTGCTTTCAAAAGAGTTGTTTCTAAACAATTCCAAAACTACGAAAGTCCGTAACTTTCACCGAAAGGCTCGGATCGCCTCGATTTGTTCGTAGAAAGTTTTGTGACATATGATGACTTGATTCTTCATAGGCGGGCTCGGAATGATTTGATATACGACTATGGTCCCTACGATACTTTGATATACTTATGAGAATTGATATGTTCCCGAGTACCGTCCGAAAGATTTTTGATATAACTATTGCCCGGATTTTCAATAACGATATGAGAATGTTGAGCTATTTCCTCGTGAAGCTATTCTTCATTGGCAGTCTCACCTTATAATAACCGTTCCTCCAAAGTGAGACGAAGCGGCCACGATTAATCCATAATATGATCGGAGGCTACCGACATTATGTCACTCCGATAGATACATGACTTTATTTGGGCTCTCATGCATGCTACTCATATGATACATGAATATGATATATGAGTCTGATATATGAATATGATATACGAATATGATATATGATTATGATATATGAATATGATATATGTATATGAATATGGGAAATATGGAAAAGGGCAAGAGCGTTATATACGCGTAACCACCCGATCGATTGGTATAATATGACATGATACCGTCCGGACGCGGGATATGTGGTTATGGATCGGGGCCGCACGTTCCGCAAATATATTATATGGATCGGGCTGCACGTTCCGCAGCAATATATATCATGGATCGGGCTGCACGTTCCGCAAATATAATATATATATATATATGTATATATATATATGGATCGGGCTGCACGTTCCATGAACACTAAGCATGCATGGTACCCGCCTAAAAGGCACTCAGATGTACAGGTTGCTCTTTATCCCATGATATGATATGTTCTATATTTACGTTTTGTTACGATTCATGCTTTGTATCCTTCCATATGCTGTTACTCATGCCTTACATACTCAGTACATTGCTTGCTATCGATGTCCCTTCTTGTGGACGCCGCGTTCATGCCCGCGAGTAAACGGTAGACGCATCTACGATCCCTAGGGGCCCTACTGCAAAGATATTGGAAGCGCTCCGGTTGTTCGGAGCTTCGGTTTACCGGTACTACTTTTGTGTACATATTTGGGCACGGTGGAATCCGGCCCCGACTTGTGGATATATGTATCTTATTTAGAGGCTCGTAGACAGACGTGTACTGTAAGATGTTTGTTGTCACACCCCAATCTCACTAGGGTGTGATGGGCACCCGACCCTTACCTAGGGCCGAGCGAACCCTCTGACTCTTAGTCCATGCGTAAATTTTTTTCCTCTGAGTCAAATACATATGACAAAGCTTACTAAAATATTCTTTCTGTTGCTTTCCGAGCAATTCGAATT
Organism: Lycium ferocissimum; assembly: GCF_029784015.1. Taxonomy (NCBI): domain Eukaryota; kingdom Viridiplantae; phylum Streptophyta; class Magnoliopsida; order Solanales; family Solanaceae; genus Lycium; species Lycium ferocissimum. The sequence goes on along the minus strand of NW_026717762.1, from coordinate 7,012 downwards.
TGTAACTGTATAAAACTTATGTCATAATACAAACCGACACTTTGGCCTATGAAGCCACTGACAGACCGACTTTTGGTACCCACGACTCTGTCTGCAAAGTCTCTAACTGTAATCAGAAATCCTGGCACGTGTGCTATGACTCGGCTACACTCCAGGCCAAATGGAGCTTGCCAACTTCGCTGGAACATCTTCTATCCTGGCTTCTATCCGTCGAGTGTACTGCGTGGCATGAACGCGGCCCCGAAGAAGAGGGGTCGTACGAGCAATGTACTTGAGTATGTAAGACATGAACAAGAACAACATGGTAAGAGGCAGAGAGTATATCATGTAAAGAGAGTATTCGTGTACATACGGGATATATCATGGGAAGGCGTGTCGTGCCCTGCCTATGGAACATATCACGTGTAAAACGAACTTTTGTGCGAGCAATAACTTGTATGAAAACATAGACAGTATCATAGGATAAAGGAGTAACCTGTACATGTGAGTGCCACTCAGGGCGGAGGCCATGCATGCCTAGCTTTTTTTTTTTTTTTTTTTTCTGAACACGGTGTTTCTTGTTTTTGTACATAGAAAACAAATACTTTTCAGAAAACGGTACTTTTTGCTTGCAGTACAGACGCCGAATCCATCGGCTCTCCCACCCTCCCCAACGATGTCCCAAATATATCATAGTACATATATATATATATATCACACAAACGGACGCGCGCGTGCGGCTCTCCCATATCCCGCGTCCGGCATCCCGCGTCCGGATGATCCCGCGTCCGATGATAAGCGAATCGGGTGGACACGGTTGCCTCCCCATTCCCCATATATACAATGCACACATATACATTCATCAATATCAAGTATTATATACATTATCATATAAACAGCATGCATGGGAGCCCAAGGAAAGTCATGTGTCTACCGGAGTGACGTAAGGTCGGTAACCTCCGATTTCATTATGGATTGACCGGGATCGCTTTGTCTCACCTTGAAGGAACGAGGATTTTAAGGCGAGACTATCAATGAAAAGCAACATCATGAACAACGTAGAATAGGGTCACAAGAGACGTATTTCGTGTACTTTGGAATCTTAGGAAAACAGTCATCATACTTTCTCTCATCTCTAGCATCATCATTATCATTATTGCCATAGAAGTATTCTCCTTGGAATAGGTACAATACTTGTCAGTTGATAACAGAATAAAGATCAAAGGTTTCTTGTCACGACCCAACTCCGTAGGCCGCGACACGTGCCCTAGTTGGGCACTCGTACGTACCTTAACCTAAATTAGCAAAATATTACAAATAAGCAGAAATAATAATTTAACAAGGCCAAGTGGGCATGCCGCACGAAGGCCGATAAGGCCGTCACAAAACGTAAATAACTCTAAACGTACGCAAATCTCACGAGACACATATACAGAACCCACACCACATGTCTACAGACCTCTACAGAACAAAGCATAATCATATGACGGGACAGGGCCCCGTCGTACCCCAGAATGAATATGTACAAATGCAACAGAAAATTTTATACCAAAGTACGGGCTCACACAAGGAGCACTTCAACCCGGCCGAGCGTACAACCTAGGCGGGCAAATCGCAAATCAAACGTCGTACTGCGTGGCATGAAACGCAGCCCCCGAAGAAAGGGGGTCAGTACGGAAAATGTACTGAATATGTAAAGCAGAGAGTGTAATAAACAAAACTAAAATCAGAACCGAAAGTGCGGAAAACGAACGAGATGCATAATTAATCAAAAATGCGTACCAGAAATCATACGTAATGCATGCAGAAAACATATGCAAAAGCCGGCCCCACTATGGGACTCGGTGAACGAGCGAGAGGGCTCCCTTCTCGTCCCGCGCCAAAACACATCATACTTGAGTAGGGAATATCTCCGAAACAGATCAGAACATACCAAGTGGCCACATCAGAACATAATCAACAGATATCAGCATAAGCGTACATGGCACATCATACACCACAACCCATGTACGTATATACCTGCTGTCACACCCCAATTTCCGATAGGGTATGATGGGCACCCGACCCTTACCTAGGGCCGAGCGAACCCGCTGACTAACGTAACACTCATGACCACACTGGGCCCACAAAACATAACATACACACGATGTGAAAATTTTTCAGAAACAAACATGCCTTTCGTTTTTTTTTTCCAAACCAAATAAAATCTGCAATCGTATGAAAGCTGTAATGTAAGGCATAACAGAACTTCGGCTTATATAGCCGCTTGCCAAACACATCGGTAGCATAATGCATACAAACACACCGGCTTACATAGCCGCTTACAAAACAGACCCGACATATCATACACTCGACAATCGTTCGCAAAGTCTCTATCATAACTTCGAACACCATACAAAGCACTCGACTCGGCAAAGACTCCGAGGAAATGGAGCTCGCCAATCCAAATTGAGCATCTTCGCTAGCATCACCGACTCATCCGTGGGTACCCGCGTGGCATGAAACGCGCCCCCGAAGAAATTCGGTGACGAAATATGTACTGAGCATGTAAAGCATAGCATACATCAAACGAGGCCATAACCAAAGTAGGGAGTACAGAAAGTAAAGTCGTAATAACCCAACTATCTAAGTACTTACATCCGACACACAAATCATGCATACTCATACCGAACGCATCGTAATCTGTCATATGGAATGACAGTAACCGATGTGGGATCTGCCTCATCATCGGAAATCAAACTCATCATCGGAGAACAAACTCATCATACATCATCACATATCAAATGCGGTCCATAGGACCCGGCGACGAACGTGGTCGCCACCCCTATCCGGCGCCACAACACGGATAACTCCGAAGATTTCAAATCTCCGTATCCCCGAACACAACACATCATCACAACACATCATAAGCCATATCACAAAGATAACTTCATAAACGGAACCCGGCCCTATGGCGAGGTCTCGGAACCGTAACACAAAGATAACTCCGTAATATGTCATAGTGCGCACGATCATATACCGGCCGGATCCGTGAAAGAGGTAACCACAGAACGCACGAACAGATCGTAAGTAACCACACGCACATCAGACATCATCACAGACTCAATCGAATGATCAAAACGAACCCTCTTTTTGAAAATCCAAAACCATAGTCAAATCAAGTTTTCTCCCGAATCTCGCTCGGGGCATATCAAACCGAACTTCAGAAACCGTTGTTACGTATCAAAATCATGGGCATAAAATCCTTATTTCTAACTCGACAGAAAAATAAATAAATAATCATAGTGAAGAAAATATTAATTTTCCCGAAAAATCCATAAAGGTAGCATAGAAGGGCCGCGGGCCCCATGGACGGGTGCCGACCCCCGTCCGAGCCCGACTACGAGGGGTAGGGGAGAGTGATGTCTTAGGAACTTACATATTATGTTTTGGGGCGTTTCGAGGTCGTATGCAAAAGTTACGGACGTTCGTAGTTTCAAGGTCGTTTTGGAACGAGTCTCTTTTGAAAACAAGATTCTTTTGAAAATAGAACTCTTTTGAAACCTTAAAAGTTTAATCCTACAAAAGACATAAGGGTCATAACTCAATCGCGTTAAAGATACGAACATCAAGGAACTTATACGAATTGCTTACACAATATTTCAAACTCAACCATATCGAAGACATACAAACCACGGGCTGACCATACTAAGGATGCCAACAAAGACAAGCAAATACGATTCACAAATATATTCGGATTTACGAATGGAATTTCCCGAGGTACATATCATGTTATACCTTAATTCCGTGTAAGACATGCCAAAAAGAAGAGAAGGGTAAGCTTCACATACCCGGCTTGCTTCCTAGGCTAATCCAAACTCAAACCTCGGTACGCTCAAAATCTACAATAACATCAATAGGCATCGAACATTAGTCCAGCGCTAAAGGATCCAATCCCAAACCATTGCTTTTTCTACCAAAAATTGGGCAGCATTTCCCCTATATATTCACCAACCCCGAGAATTCAACTCGGCCAAATCGTCAACAACAATACCAACAACCATTTCAAAGAACATCAAGAAGTAATTTCAAACGCATTCTAACACTAACAAGTCATCTCCACATACTTCGACAACATTCCAATTACATTCAACTTAACTACATATTTTCGACTACTACCAACGATCGCATATTCGAATAACAATTCAAACCTTTCAAACACAAATCAATAACATTTCCCACAATTCACAAAATTGTTCAAAACAATCCAACCAAAACATAAGGCAACCCGAAACCCTCCAAGTCCAAGGAAATATCAACAACGCATTTCTTTTCTTCCAAACTCATAAACCACACTAACAATTTCACACATTGACGACATTATCTTCCACCAATTCATGAAACTACATTAAAATTTCTTAAGGTTCTAAATCAGCCCACCAACAATTACAACACCAACTTGGCACATTAAGCTCTTATTTACCTCATTGGATTCATGACGACAACAACCAAAACATACTAAATAAAATCAATTCGCTATAAGCTACCAAAAACAGCCCTATTCGGCCAACCCTCAACCTACACCATTCCATCAGTTTCATTCACTTTCTACACATTACCATAACACACAAACATGTTGTATACAATTAAATCACTATCATCACACCATACACACAACACACGGCCAACCTTCAACTTTCACAACTCAACTTTGACATCCATATTTTCATGATTTTAATTCATTCCAACATACTACAACACCCACAAACCATTTATAACATATAAAAGAAAAAGTTGAACCATACCTTCTTCATCCCACTTCATGTTTCGGCTAGCTTGAGTTTTGCAAGAAAGAACACTTTGCATGTCCCAACCATTACTCCATGATGTAGAGGACCCTTTAATTGGTATGAAAACTAGGAGAAAATTAATTTTCCATGATCAAATTTCCATGGCCTTACCTGGCTATGCATGGCCGAATGGCCCTTCCCTTGTTTCTCCAAGTTTCATGAAATTTCTAGGGAATAAATATGGATGAAGATGATTAATTTATCATCTTTGGCCCCTTATAAACTTAATACATGTGGCCTATGGCCCACTTCCTCTTGGCCGGCCACATGTGGAAATTTCCAATAATAGCCAACTTTCCATAATTCCTTTTTTGGTCCCAAATTCTTCCAACTTTCATTCTCTAATTTTTTCCTTATTCCAATCTCACCCTTAACACTCCATACCCACAAAAGATGAATATGCGACGTATGCATTGAGACAAAATCAACAAAACCGGAAATTAAAAGTCTTGTCCATAGGTCGTCGCAACCTACTTAGAATATTCCAACGTACGAAGTACGGGTGGGGGGGGGGGGGGGGGTGTAACACCGCCCTCACACCGGGCGCGACGAACAATGCGAGGCATACGCGAGAACATATCCCGGCCCGGCTTGGTGGGAACATTGAGGCATCCACGAGTGGAGTAGTGAGAAACTAATGCAACAAAAATGACATATATATATCCAGAGACTCGACGAGGCAGATCAATGAAATCGGACGGAGTCATAGTACGTACCTTTCGGACATCGCAGTAGATTATGTCAGGGCAAAACATTTGGAGTCAAAGTACATATCAAAACGTTTCATAGGACTTAATGGAGTATTTAAAATAATTTTTGTTTAGTAGCTAAAACATTTCTTAAAGCCGCTCGAAGACAAATCGTAAGTACAAAAGAGTAAAATCAGAAATAAGGGGCCAACCTCGGTCAATTGAGGTGGCGGACGTAAATTTCATATGTTCACCTTCATAATATCATTTACGAGGATTTCAAGGTAATCGGATTTTATTTACAAAAAGTTGGGAGGATTAGATCACTTCCGGTCATTCACAACCTAACTAATTCAATTCTATTGAAAGAAAAGGGAAAATTTTCGAATGCGGATTCCGAAGAGTGGAGCTGTCCCCGAGGTTTGAATTCAAGCCTAGCACATCTAGGGCGTGCCAAAAAAAGAAAACAAAAAGCTTTACATACCTTTCACGCTTGTTAAGCTCGTCGAAACTCCGGTCCTGTTTATTTAAAATCTCGAAATGGTCATTCTTACATTATTCATGCAAGTTGACATTTCAATCTTTGTTTCTATCTGCTACCGAAATTTTAAAGACTTCCCCTATAAATACGACACCCCCGAGATTCAACTCGGCTCAAAAATGATCAACAACAATCCAACAACAACACCAAGAACGTCAATAACCACAACACAACACAATAGAACATAACTAGCCAACCTTCGACATAACGCAATAATTTCCATTCCGACCTCACATGTTCAACCCAACACCATCATACTTACATTCATTATTAACCAAAATCATTACCATGCCATTTAGAAGCATTTCATATCATTTCTACAATATATACACAAGCTATACAAACTATACAACTTTCCACCAAAGTCATAATTTATCCAAATTTTCTAATCCTTAACATACATATTCATAACATATTTCCACCTTCCAAGTTCATCAATAATCATCATGATTCACACTCTAATATCTCAATTTCCATAATGTCATAAAATCATACAAATACGACATAAATTCCTACATTCCGTTTTCATACCAACTCAACCCATAATTGCTTCATTTACATCATAAGGATCACAATAACACAACTAACTTATTAAACAAACAAATCCATCACCATTTCCCTACATTTAGGTCACGGCCACATGAAGTTTTTCAACTTCATTCAATTCTCATTCGACTTTCATTTCTAATACAAACTCCACAATAACCACAACTAAAATACAACATAAAATTCAACTTATTCTAACTACACCATATTTCATGCATTGGCCACATGCATACCTACACCTTTGCCATGCAAACCTTCCATATTTCCATGCATTCAACTCATTCACATATACTACTACACAAACAAACCTTCATAACATAATTAGAAGGGATGAATTCTTACCTTCTTCTTCAAGTTTCTTCACTTCACCAATTTGCCAACTTGAGAAATAAGTGTTCTTCCTTCCAAAACAATTGCACCAAGTTGTT
>NW_026717761.1:0-13622 GCF_029784015.1 Lycium ferocissimum | reverse complement strand
CGAAAAGCATGTTCTTTTGAAACACTTACATTATGCATTCATTTCACAATTTAAGAGTCCAGTAAGAATATGAGTATCACGAGGATTAGCGGGTTCGCTCGGCCCTAAGTAAGGGTCGGGTGCCCATCACGCCCTATCAAAAATTGGGGTGTGACAGAAAATAAAGCTCAAATGTAGAACTAATGATATTTTGAGTAGTAAATTAGCTTGAGATATGATTCTTAGAATGCTATGAGTATAATCTTGTTGTGAAGGGTGATAATAATGACAAAGAAGTGTTGTGTGCAAATTGTACAAAGGGTTGGTGTAAAGTTGTTGATATAAGTTGAATATGAGAATGAATTTTGAGACATAATAGAATATGACTACTTGATTATAATATTGTGGATGTTATTATAGTTGTTGGGCTGTTGTTTTGTGATATGGTGGAAGTCGATGAAATAAGGGAAATGCTACCCAATTTTTGTTAACTCATGAATTATTCTAGTTTGAATTTAAAAGTGTCTTTAAGACTTAACCTTGGTATGAATCCTTTTAAATGTAGATTCCTCAAGCTTTGGCCGTGAATGTTAAGTAGTTAAGACGACATAAAGGTATGTAAGGCTAACCCTTCTTTCTTAAGGCATGATCCCATTGATGTATACCTTAATGTGAAATCCATAGTATCTTCCTGTTATAGCCCACATTTTGTGCGATCGAAAATTTCGAAGTAGTCGTGGTATGTTGAAGGCAAGACTATTTTCCAACATTATTTTTAATGTACAAGTGGTTATGAATGTTGTTTATGAACATTGCTAGTATGGAAATATTGAGAAAGGTTAAGGGCAAAAAGAAAAATTCGCAAAATGGTTCATGGTAATATTGTGGAAGCCTAGGGGCAAAATGGTAATTTCACAAATATTCAAGAAAATTCTTGAAAGTTCCAAGATGGCCGTGTGGCATGGGTAGCATGTGCCCACATTTATTTAAATGGGGGGCTAATTATAAATAATGAAAGAATACATGGACCAAAGCTTGCTTAAGAAGACTCTTAGTCTTCTTTGACCATTTCTAGAAATTCAAAAAAAAAAAAAAGAATTCTCTAGAAAAAAAGAGAAGAAATGGAGGAGAAGGCATGTGACCCTCACATGCTCACATGGACTATATATATATATATATGTGTGAGGGATGAGGAGTTATTCATCTTTTTAATTGAAGAAAGAAAGAAAGAGCAAAAAAAAAAAAAGAAGGCCTTCGGCCATAGAGAAAAAGAGAGGAGAAAAGAAAAGAAAAAAATTCCTAGCCTTCAATCTTGGTCCAAAAATTGTAATTCCTTTGTATTCTTATTAAGCTCAAGATCCTCTTCAAGATGACATAAATTTTGAGGCAAGGAAGTGCTTCTTTTGGCAAGTGGAAAAAAATTGGAAAAGGTAAGAATTTTACTCTTTTATGTTGGAAGAATTATATATATGTTGTAGCATGTGTAAAGTACATGAGAATCATGGAAGTATGACATGTACGTTGTGGCCGGTGGTGTGTGGTAGCCGTGTGGTGTAGTAGGGTGGAGGAAAATGGGTTGAGTTTATTTAGTATGTTAATTTTGTTGCTATGGCCTTATGAAGTAAATGGAAGGTTAATGGTTTTTGTTGTCATGGAAAAATGTTGTAAGGTGTTGTAGGAAAACATGCAACTTTATTGTAGTTTATGTAACTATGAAATGGAAGTGGTAAGATGCAAATTATGATTGTTGTTAATGAAATGGGAAGACAAAAATGCGTTATGGAAGTTTATGTTGAAAGCTGGAATTTTCGGGTGAATTATGATTTTAGTGAAACTTTTGTATAATTTGTGAAATAATGTGAAATGCTTCCGAATTGCATTTGAATGGTCTTGAATTAGTAAATGAATATGGAAATATTGATATTAGTTGGAAAGTATGAAGTTGGGTTAGAATTGGTTGCCTTATGTAGAAAAGAAGGCTATTTATGTTACAGTGTGTTTTGTGACGATTATTGATGTTCTTGGTATTGTTGTGTTGTGGTTGTTGATATTTTGGGCCGAGATAATTCTCGGGGATGTCAAATTTATAGGGGAAATGCTGCCGAAATTTCGGTAGACAAGTATGGATTTGAGTTGAATTCATAAAAGCTTGAAACTCACATTTGGTAACCATGACCATTTGTAGATTTTGGGCGAAACGATTTGAATTTGGAGAGGCGTAAGCGACGGAAAAGGTATGTAAGGCTTACCCTTTCTTTCTCTTGGCATGTCCTAGATGTGATAGGCTATGATTTGAGCCTCGGGGATGACTCTACTCTTAGAAATCCGAGATTATATTTATCCCTTTTTCATTCAGTAGAATTGAACTAAATAACTTACGCTTTATTGTAAAGAAATGTTCAAACGTCCGTAACTTTTGAAAATGAAAGCGGAATGCCTTGAAATCTTCGAGGATGATACAATGGCACATAATGACCACGTTTTTATGTTCGTTACCCGACTTGACCCGAGGTGGGCCCACAGTCCCCGAGATTTAATTGTATTGTTCTATTTGCCTTATTTCCGTAAGATAATTAAGGAAACCTTTGACTATTGTTCGAATTTGATATAAGTGTCGGTAACTCGATATGAGCATTACGGTTTGACTATTCGATATAAATGCTTCGGTACGAATGATCGATTTAAATATATTGATATAAGCATTCCGATATAAATTATTCGATATAAATATTCGAAACAAGTATTACGGTATAAGCCTTCCGATATGAGAATTTCGACATAATCAATACGTTATGAACATTTGGTATAAGTATTTTGACACGAGTATTCCGATATAAGTATTCCGTTATAAGTATTCGGACGTGAGTCTTCTGATCTGAGTATTTTGATATGAGCATTCTCTGTAAGCCTTAATGTTCTTCATGTACGATCTCGGATCGCTTAAAAAGTCCGAAGAGGCTTCTGTATTTCAAACGCTCATGACTTCCCGATACTAATTTGGAAGAACCCGAAATTCATTTATGAGCCTTCGAATGTCGGTAAATGTATGTATTCATTGAGTCTGGATTTATGTGCATATGGTTTCTCACGACTCTGCTCGTGCATGACCTAATGCATCTTTCCATGCGTCCGGGCCAGGTTACGTTATGTTCTTGTGCGTACTCCACGGTACGATTCACGCATCCCGGGCCGGTTACATTGTCGTGCTCTTCTTTTGCATTGTTCACCGCGTCCCTCATAGGCGGGCCGGGCTACGTTTATGCACATGATATTATGATCGATGATATGGGGACGGTGGCCGGGATGGCATATGATGCATGTTCACCGCGTCCCGTACTAGAGGGCGGGTTCGTTCACCGCGTCCCTCACGAGGGCCGGGATACAGTTATCGACATATGCTTATGATAATATATGATACGTTATGCATAATACGTAGTCCGAAAATAAGCATTTTGATATTACGTACACTACGATGACGATTTTGTAAGTCGGTTTCTGCATCTACGATTTTGATAAGGCTCGCCTATTATGCCTCCACACTTCGATTTTGGATTACGAATACGTACGATATATTTACGTACGTACGCTCTGTTCACGGATGCATGCGGTATACTTACGCACGTACGACTCGATTACGGATGCGTCGACACGGTTGTACGTCGACTCGATTACGAATACGTCCGACACGGCTACGTACGTCTACGTCCGATATATGACATCATCTTAGCATTAAACACGAGCATTCGATATTTCGTCCGATATATGACCTCGTCTGAGCATTCTGTACGTTCTGTACTCCGTCTGACGTGTGACGTCTCCGGTGCACTCTGTATTTTCTTCACCTCTTCGGACATACGATCTGTGATTGTAAAATAAGCATTTTGGTACTCTGGTTGACCTACTTACTTTACGTACCTTTTTACCGGCACATGAGACGGTATGTATGGATTGTGTCGAAAGGTGAGTGCACAGTGTTCGAGTAGTGTATGCGCCTGGTAGTTCGTCTGTTCGGTTATAGCTCTGTTTCTTTGTGTTGCATGCCTTGCATACTCAGTACATATTCCGTACTGACCCCCTGTCTTCGGGGGCTGCGTCTCATGCCGCGCAGGTACTCCCAGATGATTAGCAGCCATCATAGAAGATGCTCCAGTTGGGTTGGCAGTTCCAATTGCTCCTGGAGTGCTGCCGAGTCAGAGTACATATGTGACGTTTGATTCGTGTTAGAGACTTTGCAGACAGCGTCGTGGGTATTGGTTGTCAGTCTGTAAGCGGCTCCGTCAGCCGATATGTCGGTCTGTGTTATGTACTGAATTTTGTATGATTATAGATTTGTTCGAGTTGAAGGCTACGAGAAAGAATAATTCTGAAAAAAAAAATCACTATGTATGTTATCCTATTTGATTTAAAAAGTTTGACTTAAGTTTGTGTGCAGCAAGAGTCTGAGGGTTCGCCCGACCCTAAGTAAGGGTCGGGTGCCCATCACACCCTAATAAGGTTAGGGTGTGACACTTCCATTATGATTTGATTCCTAGAATCACAAAAGCTCATAGTTCTTGATACTCTCATGATATCGTTGATCTCACGCTATGATAGTTGATCCCCTGAGGAAATATATTGACGATGATTATGTTGACGCTACGTAGGTACCCTTAGTTTTATATGTATGGGTATATATATATATATATATATATATATATATATATATATATGCCGGTATGTAACACCGAGCTTATATGCCTGGGTATGATATCTATTGCACCCGCACCACTGCAGTTGGATACGGATGACACTGAGCCTTGGTAGGGCCAGGTATGTATAACACCGAGCCTTGTCATGGTCGGGTATGTGAAACACCGAACCTCTATGGTCGGGTGTAGTGCTACTATATATATAAGTGTATGCAATGGAAGGTTCCCATTAGAAAAAGGGTAAGTGAATATGATGAACGTCGCTAGAGGTATAAATAGCTCTATCATTCCATGACACTTCTATCTTATATTATCGTTCATGCTTCTATTATGTTATTGATTTTGCCTTACATACTCAGTACAATGTTTATACTGACGTCCTTTCTTTTGTAGACGCTGCGTCATGCCCACAGGTGGACAGGGAGATAGACTTGATCCTTAGATTGCTTATCTAGAGACTGCTTAGAGAAACTCCATTTGATCCGGAGCTGCACCTGTTGGTACTACTCTTTTGTGTGTATATATATATGGGCATGGCGGGGCCCTGTCCCATCTTTATGATGTTACATACTCTTCTTAGAGGCTCGTAGATAGTTATGTATAGTTGGATGTCTTTCAGCCTTGTCGGCTCATATTTTGTATGTCATTTTGTCAGCCTCGTCGACTTGTATACATACATATATATATGGGTATATTCGTTAATGTTGATATAAAAGTGCCTTAACCAATGGAATGGTGTTATTGATGCGTAGAGATTGTTAGCAGGCCATGTGGCTCACCTAGATATGATTATGAAAGTATGATGGGAGTTGCTCGTCATAGCCCTCTGGTTAGGTCGTGACAAAAGTGGTATCAGAGCAGTTCCGTCCTAGGGTGTGTCTACTAGCCGTGTCTAATAGAGTCTTTTTTATGGGTGTGTTGCACGCCACACTTATAAAAAGGAGGCTGCGGGCATTAAAGAATGAATGACCTTATTTCTACATAGATCGTGAAATAGAGCCATGATATAAGGATTTCTCTTACCTTAACCGTGTGTTATGTATTTCAGAAATTCCTGTAAAAAGAAAAGCTACGGCAGCCCCAAAGGGCAAGACAGTGGCAGAAAAGCGGGCTGAAAGAGTACCGCCAATGGATATAGAGGAAGCTGAGTCCCAGAATATGGTTCAATCTCAGTCCTCTCACTCATTGCCTATTTCTGAGGAGCATGAGGAAGTCTCAGCCCTATCTCTAGCATCCCGAGCTCCTCCACCAGAGGTTTCAGGCCACAAGATGAAAGAGGCCATTCAACTGTTGACTCAATTGGTTGTCGCGCAGGCCCAACGGCAGGGTATGGCTTATGGTGACAAGGCTGTGAGTGCTAGAGCTCGTGATTTTATTAGCTTGAACCCTCCGGAGTTCTTTGGGTTAAAATCGGATGAGGACCCTCAAAGCTTTATTGATGGAATGTTGAGGACACTTCGGCTAATGCATGCTTCAGACATTGAATCCGTAGAGTTAGCATCATATAGATTGCGAAATGTTGCGGTTCATTGGTATACGGTTTGGTTGTCTTCTAGGGGAGTCAATGCACCTCCCCCGGTATGGTAAGAATTTGTTAATGCTTTCCTTCGACATTACTTGCCCCATAGGTTCGGCGGGCTAGAGCCGACAAGTTCTTGAATATTAGGCAAGGAAGTATAAGTGCCTTAGAGTATAGTCACCACTTCAATTCTTTCGCTAAGTATTAGTGGATATGGGTGATGGAGTGCACCGATTTGTTAGTGCCTTAGGGTCACATTTGATGGATAAGTGCTTGACTGCATCCTTTCAGGACAATATGGATATTTCTCGCATTCAAGCCCATGCCCAGAATTTGGAGGAAAGCCAACAACCTCAAAGAGGCAAGTGTGAGCTTGACAGAGGTTATAAAAAGAGGGCTAGATCTTCGGGTCTAACTAGTGAGTTTAGAGGAGGGCAAAGACAGCAGTTTTTTAGGCATTCAGGCCATTCTATGACTAGTGTGGCTCCACGATTTACGGGCCAGAGATTTAATAGATCTACTCACTCCGGGCCGAGTCAGAGTTTTAGAGCTTCAGGTTCTCATTACAGAGGCGGCTTGAGTCAGGCAAGGCCACCCATGCCACGATGTTGTCAGTGCGGGAAGTCACATTGGGGAAAGTGTCGATTAGGCTCAGATGTTTGCTATGCATGCGATCGGCCAGGCCATATCATGCGTGACTGCCTCTCGATTGGTGGTAGGGGTAGGGTCCAACCTTCAGGGCCGGCAGCCGGGTCTTCATTATCCATACGCCATCTAGGGCAAGGTTCACAGACGCCAGTCAGTCGTGGTAGAGGTAGAGGAGAAGCCCCTAGTTCTAGCGGTCCCCAGTATCATATTTATGCATTGGCTGGGCAACAGGATCTTGAATCCTCCTCTGATGTCATCACAGGTATATTATCGGTATCTTTTCTTAATGTATATGCATTGATAGATCCAGGTTCCACATTTTCATATGTTACTCCATATATTGCTGGCCGATTTGGGTTGAAACCGGAATCAATTAAACCTTTTGAAGTATCTACACCCGTTGGTGAATCGGTAATAGCTAGTCGAGTATATAGAAATTGTGTGGTTATGATTTGTAATCATCATACTATGGCTGATTTACATGAGTTAAAAATGGTGGACTTTGATGTTATTATGGGCATGGATTGGTTGGTTTCTTACTATGCTAATGTCGATTGTAGAACAAAAATGGTTCCCTTCCAGTTTCCGAGAGAACCAGTTTTGGAATGGAAAGGAAAATACAGTGTCTCCGAGAGGTAGATTTATTTTCTATCTCAAGGCAAGAAAGATGATTGCTAAAGGTTGTATTTACCACTTAGTCTAGGTTCAAGACATAGAAGCCAAATCACCGACTCTTCAGTCTGTCCCCGTGCTGAATGAGTTTCCGGATGCATTCCCGGACGAGCTTCCAGCCTTCCCCTAGAGCGGGAGATTGATTTTGCTATCGATGTGCTACCGGACACTAAACCCATATCTATTCCTCCTTATAGAATGGCTCCCGCAGAGTTGAGAGAGTTGAAGGAGCAATTGAAGGACTTGCTTGAGAAAGGCTTCATTAGGCCTAGTTCATCCCCGTGGGGAGCACCCGTGTTATTTGTAAGAAAGAAAGATGGATTCCTGCGAATGTGCATTGACTACAGACAACTGAATAAGGTGACAATCAAGAACAAATATCCGCTTCCAAGGTTTGATGACTTATTTGATCAATTACAAGGTGCTAGATGGTTTTCAAAGATAGACTTGCGATCTGGTTATCACCAGGTGAGAGTCAGGGAGGAAGATATTCCTAGACGGCCTTCATAACAAGATATGGTCATTTCGAGTTCCGAGTAATGTCATTTGGGCTAACTAATGCACCGGCGGTATTCACGAATTTGATGAACAATGTGTCCAGGCCTTTCTTAGATTTATTTGTAATTGTGTTCATTGATGATATCCTAGTATATTCTCGGTCCGAGGAAGAATATGCAGATCATTTATGTACCGTTCTCAGAGTTCTTCAGACTCGATAGTTATTTGCAAAATTTTCAAAGTGTGAATTTTTGTTGAATTTGGTTATCTTTTTGGGGCATATTATTTCAACCGATGGTATTCGGGTAGATACCCATAAGATTGAAGCTGTGAAGACTTGGCCAAGGCCTACAACACCTACGGAAGTTCGCAATTTTCTGGGTTTGGCAGGTTATTAAAGAAGATTTGTAGAGGGTTTTTCTTATCTCTCTGCACCACTAACTAAGCTAACTCAGAAAGCAGCTAAATTTCAATGGAGGATGCTTATGGGCACAGTTTCCGGGAGTTGAAGAATAGATTAACTTTTTCCCCAGTCCTGACACTTCCAGAGGGATCGGAAGGCTATGTTGTCTATTACGATGCTTTAGGCGTTGGGTTAAGATGTGTGTTGATGCAGCATGGTAAGGTGATTGCTTATGCTTCAATGCAGTTGCAAAAACATAAGAAAAATTATCCAACTCATGATCTTGGGTTAGCTGCGGTGATTCATGCATTGAAGATGTGGAGACATTAATTGTATGGTGTCCATGTGGATATCTATATGGATCACAAGAGCCTTCAGTATATTTTCAAGTAGAAAGAATTGAATTTACGGCAGAGGAGATGGTTGGAGTTGTTGAAAGATTATGATGTTAACATTCTATTTCATCCCGGGAAGGCGAACGTTGTGGCTAATGCTTTTAGCCATAGATCTATGAGTAGCTTATGTGATGTTCAGCCAGAGAAAAGAGAGTTATCTTGTGAGCTCCAGCAATTAGCTAGCCTAGGATTTCGGGTAGTGGACTCAGGCAATGTAGGAACTACCGTTCAAAATTCAGTTTCTCGTCACTAGTAGTTGAAGTGAAAGAGCGCCAGTACGAGGATCCCATGCTAGTTCATTACAGAAATACACTTCCTCAGAGGAAGAAGTCATCCTTTGAGATTTCTGGAGATGGAGTTCTCCGATGTCGAGGTAGGTTGTGTGTCCTGATGCTGCAGGATTACGCCATCAAATATTGAAAGAAGCCCATTGTTCCCGTTATTCTATTCATCCCGGAGCAACGAAAATGTACCATGATCTCAAATCTATATATTGGTGGAATGGAATGAAGAAAGACATAGCGGAATTCGTGGCCCAATGTCCTAACTATCAACAAGTGAAGATTGAACATCAAAAGCCCGGTGGATTGTTGCAAGCTATGAAAATTCCAACTTGAAAATGGGAAGTGCTTAATATGGACTTCATCGCAGGCTTACCTTGTTCTAATCATAAGTATGATTCTATATGTGTAATTGTGGATAGACTTACAAAGTTAGCTTATTTCCTACCAGTCAGAACTACATATGTAGCGAACGATTATGCAAAGCTCTATGTCAAAGAGATAGTACGCCTCCATGGTGTCCCAGTATCTATTATTTCCAATAGAGGGACACAGTTTACAGCCAATTTCTGGAAGTCTTTTCAAGAAGATTTGGGGACTCAGGTGAGTTTTAGTACAACATTTCATCCACAGACAAATGGACAAGCTGAGCGTACCATCCAGACTCTCAAGGATATGCTACGGGCATGAGTGTTGGATTTTGGAGGTAGTTGGGATGATCACTTACCGCTTATTGAATTTGCTTATAACAACAGTTATCATTCCAGCATCCAAACGGCCCTGTATAATGCCTTATATGGGTGCAAGTGTAGATCGCCAATTGGGTGGTTCGAAGTAGGGGAGACTAAATTGATAGGGTCAGACTTGGTCCATTAATCTATAGAGAAGGTCAAGCTTACATAGGATCGATTATTAACAGCTCAAAGTCGTTAGAAATCCTATGCAGATAATCGTCGAAGGGACTTAGAGTTTCAAGTGAAAGATTTGGTAATCTTGAAGGTGTCATCAATGAAGGCCGTCATGAGATTCGGCAAAAAGGGCAAGCTTAGTCCTCGGTATATTGGACCTTATGAGATTGTATGCAAGGTAGGCCAAATGGCTTATGAATTAGATCTACCTTTAAATTTGGAGTCAGTCCATCCGGTTTTCCATGTATCGATGCTCTGTAAGTGCATTGGAGATCCTTCCAGAATTGTACTAGTAGATGATGTTCAAGTCACTGAGCAATTATCCTATGAAGAAGTTCCCATTGCTATTCTAGATAGGCAAGTACGGAGACTCAGAACCAAAGATGTAGCTTTAGTTAAAGTCTTATGGAGAAATAATAACAGAGAGGAAATGACCTGAGAAGCTGAAGAAGACATGAAGTTCAGGTACCCACATTTATTTCTACCTCCAAAGGAGACTCGGGCAGAGACGTCATTGCCCTTAGGTATGTAATGCTTTCCTTGATGATTTCTTGGTCGTGTGTGGCCATTGTTGTTGTTGTAGCCTTGTGAGGCGATATATTTTGGGTTACTGTGATAGGATGGTAGTGCCATATTACAGGGAAAACTCTAGCGAAATTTTTGTAGAATCCCCAAAAGTCTAACATTCGAGGACAAATGTTTCTAAGGGAAGAAGAATGCTACATCTCGGAGATTTTGGATAGTTGCATTGTGAGTGGGCTAACACGAGCTTAAAATGAACATGAAGTCCTTATGAGATTAAGGAGAGTATTTGATAGCTTTAAGTGCGTACCACAGGATTTTGAAGTCATATGAATCAGTGAAACTCAGTTCGTCAAAGAAAGTGAAATGCGAGTCATGTTTGGAAAGGTTTTCACAATAATTGAGCTAATATTTATTTAGTAATGTCTTGAAGGGGAGCTATAGGGCCTCTTAGATGGTTAATGAAGTGTTATATAAGTGTCAATAAGGTTCCATAAGGATTGGAGGTTGATTGAATCGACGAGAAAAAGTTTTAAAAAAATTTGGGTTATACGGACCGTATAATGGTCCGTATTACCACTCCAGAGAAGGGTAATCCCGTGGTGGGATTATACGGTCCATTTAGACGTACCGTATAAATGGCCGTATAATCGGTCGGGCAGTTTTTCTTCTTTTTATATATATGGATGACCCTTGTCTTAATTTTCATTTCCCACTTCTCCCAAACTCTTAAAAGCTCTAGAACCTTGTCTCAAACATATGTTACTCAAACCCAAGAGACATCAAAGATCAAATAGCAAGAATCAAGATATCCATGTGTTTGAAGACTCACTAGGGTTGGTAGACTTCAAGAATTTCTTTGGTATTGAAGCTAGGGTTTTCATACAAGTGGGTAACTTGATCTAAAGCTCATTCCTATGAGATAAAAGGTTAGTTTTCATGTCTATTTCATGTTTTTAAGCATGCTTGGTTGTTGAATAACTTGGATGAGGGAAGAAAGTAGAAAATAAAGCTCAAATGTAGAACTAATGATATTTTGAGTAGTAAATTAGCTTGAGATATGATTCTTAGAATGCTATGAGTATAATCTTGTTGTGAAGGGTGATAATAATGACAAGGAAGTGTTGTGTGCACTTGTACAAAGGGTTGGAGTAAAGTTGTTGATATAAGTTGAATATGAGAATGAATTTTGAGGCTTAATGGAATATGACTACTTGATTATGATATTTTGGATGTTATTATAGTTGTTGGGGAGTTGTTTTGCGATGTGGTGGAAGTCGATGAAATAGGGGAAATGCTGCCCAATTTTCGTTAACTCATGAATTATTCTTGTTTGAATTTACGAGTTTCTTTAAGACTAAACCTAGGTATGAATCGTTTTAAATGTAGATTTCTCAAGCTTTGGCGGTGAACGTTAAGTAGTTAAGACGACATAAAGGTATATAAGGCCAACCCTTCTTTCTAAAGGCATGATCTCATTCATATATACCTTCATGTGAAATCCATAGTATCTTCCATGATGATTTGATTCCTAGAATCACAAAAGCTCATAGTTCTTGATACTCTCATGATATCGTTAATCTTACCCTATAATAGTTGATCCCCGGAGGAAATTTATTGACGATGATTATGTTGACGCTACGTAGGTACCCCTAGGTGTATATGTATGGCCAGTATGTAACACTGAGCTTATGTGCCCGGGTATGATATCTATTGAGCACGCACCACCGCAGTTGTGTACGGATGACACTGAGCCCTGGTAGGGCCAGGTATGTATAACACTGAGCCTTGTCATGTTCGGGTATGTGAAACACCGAACCTGTATGGTTGGGTATAGTGCTACTATATATATAAGGGTATGTAATGGAAGGTTCCCATTAGAAAAAGGGTAATTGAATATGATGAACAACGCTAGAGGTATAAATGGCTCTATCATTCCATGACACTTCTATCTTATGTTATTGTTCATGCTTCTATTATGTTATTTATTATGCCTTACATACTCAGTACATTGTTCGTACTGACGTCCTTTCTTTTGTGGACACTGCGTCATGCCCGCAGGTGGACAGGGAGATAGACTTGATCCTTAGATTGCTTATCCAGAGACTGCTTAGAGGAGCTCCATTTGATCCGGAGCTGCAGCTGTTGGTACTATTCTTTTGTGTATATATATATGGGCATGGCGGGGCCCTATCTAGTCTTTATGATATTGCATACTCTTCTTAGAGGTTCGTAGACAGTTATGTATAGTTAGATGTCTTTCAGCCTTGTCGGCTCATATTTTGTATATCATATTGTCAGCCTCGTCGGCTTGTATATATACATACATATATATATATATATATATGGGCATGCTCGTTGATGTTGATATAAAAGAGCCTTAGCCAATGGAAATGGGGTTATTGATGCATAGAGATTGTTAGTAGGCCATGTGGCTCACCTAGATATGATTGTGAAAGTATGATGGGAAGTGCCCGGTGGGTTGACTCTCAGTGCCGTCGTGTCCCTACCCCCCGTGGCGGACTAGTGCCCGGCGGGCACCCAAACACATTCATCCGTCCGAATCACAAGCAGAGATAACTTAGGCGTATACAAAATATCGGACATTGTCTCAAATTATCTCAAACTGCCTTAAACACATCTCGAACACAAACATATATATATCGAGAAGGTGAGGGCTATCGAATGGCGACGACCCCCAAAACGTATACAAATGCAAGCGAACGAGGGCGCCACGACGAATAGGATCGCCCGAACATATAACATACAAACACACTGTCTGAGAATAGGCCTAACCCGCGTATACGTCTACGGACCTACAAACGGACCAACGAAATCATATTGTCACGACCACCCGTGAAATGACTAGTGCCGAGGCTGGGCGCCCAACACCGATGCGTTAGTCAAGATAAATATACGGATAGCTTATACGGACGCAAATATCAACCGTCTCGGTATATCAAACCCCCCAAACAGTCACAAAAAAAAGTTATATATCGAAAACTAAAAGGGGCTTCAAAAGGCCCGCCCCCAAAACATTAAAAAGCGGCGACGGGGGCCCCAACGGGTGGAAAATATAACAACCCCCTGCGGGTAGGCCTAAACATAT
>NW_026717760.1:0-14352 GCF_029784015.1 Lycium ferocissimum | reverse complement strand
CGTTTCCAATTAAAACCAATATTTTCACATTCATTACTCATCAAGTTCATTACATCACCATTCGGAGACATAACATACCATTTCTACAATATATACACAAGATATACAATTTAAGCAAATTTTTCCGCCAAAATCATAACTTATTCAATCCTTCCATTCTTTAACATACAAGTTCATAATACATTTCCATCTTTCCCGTATTCATTAACGTTAATCATAATTTGCACCTTAACCACTTTTTTCATAATTTCATAAAATCATACTAAAACGACATAAGTTCCTACATTCCATTTCAAGGCGAACTTTCATCATTTTGCCTTCATTCACATTACAAGGATCACAACAACATAACCAACATATTAAACAACATTAAGCCATTTTCATTTCACAACCCTACACCACACGGCCAAACTTCATAATTCCCACCTCAACTAAATTCTTTCAACTTCCATTGCCAATGTAATTTCCATCATAACCATAGCTGAAATATAACATAAAATTCAACCAATCACAACTACTTAGCCAGGCATGTACACGTGGCCACTACATGCATGCCTACTCAACATGCAAACTTTCATATTTTTCATAGATTCCACTCACTTCTACATACCACAACATTAACCAATCATCATAACATAATAAAAGGAATTAATTCTTAACTTTCTTCTCAATCTTCTTCACTCAAATAAGTTGTCAATACGATGAAACAAGTCCTCCTTCTTCCAAACCCACTACACCAAGTTGTTAGGGAGCCTTGAATTAGTAGGATTACCACCAAACAATAATTTTTGGATCAAAATTTGGAGGGATGGAATTCCCTTGGGCTGGCCGAATCCTCCCCTTCCCTTTGTCTTCCTTTTCCTTGTTTTATTTTTCTTGAATTTTCTAGACATGTCCATACATATATATGCCCCTTTTAATTGATATGTCACATGGTTGGCATGTGACCACTTAATGGGTTTGGGCCAAGGCCATTCTTGGCCGGCCACCACTCTCATGTCAGGCCTCATTTTTCTATTTTGTTCTTGAGCCCAATTCGTTGAAAACTCGTTTTGTAATTTCCGAAACTAATTTCCAAAATTCCAAATTTGCCCTCGGCCTTCTTCAACGCTTTCACACATTAAATTTCCCATAGAACAACATAACATAGCAATAGAATTAAGAAATTGACTTGTAACATACAAGTCAAAATTATTTCAAAATTTTCCGAACATGCGAAAATGCCGGATGTAACAGAATGCTTGAGACAAGTTTATGATATTGAGCCTAATGATAATATTGATGGTTTATGTGTAGAGTTGCGAGCTTGGAAGAATAAACGTTGAACGACTAAGGCGACCGAAAGGTATGTTAAGGCTAGTCCCTCCTTTCAATAGGCATGATTCTTATGTTATGATCCCATAATTGTTTCCATAACCACCTTTTTTCGAAAAGCTAGAAGTTCATGGTTTTCAAGGTTTTTATGATATTAAAGACAAGATGTTTTCTATGAGGACCATGATGACAATGATGACTTCTTCCTTGTGAATCCATACCTGTCTTCCATAATGTCCTTATTTCCAAAAGCTAAAGATTCATGATTCTTAAAGCTCTATGACTCTAAAAATGATTATGTTTTCATGATGAAAATGATGATGATAAGGCTGATTCCATTTCTAGAAACTACAAAGTTTATGATTTGAATGATTATATGAGAATGCTAAGTTATTTCATGATTTGTCAATTTTATTCATTGTTGATGATCTCATCTCATGTTGTTCGTCCCTTCGAGATGATATAAAGTGATGATGATTAATCCATAATATAAATCAGAGGTTACCGACCTTACGTCACTCCGATAGAATAGTAACATTTAATTGGGCTCTCGTGCATGCTATATGTATTTATATATGTGTAATTTAGATATTTACCGCGCCTCAATGGCCGGACAAGATACTACATATATTTTACCGTGCCTTAATGGCCGGACAAGACCGCGCCTTAATGGCCGGACAAGATACTATGTTATATCTCGCATTTTGTACGTCGAAATATTTTTGAGCTAGATTGCGACGAGTTAAGAGCAAGGATACTTTTTGATTTCGTGTTAAGGCATAAGTCGCTTGTGATTTTATGGGATGAAAATATTAAGGAAAATTTGGGGTTAAAAGTGGAATTATGAAATTTAGACATTTCATGAAATTTGGGGCCAAAAGTGAAGGTATGGAAATGTGAATTCATGAAAAAAATGGGGTGTGGCCATGCACATGACTTGTGGGCCATGAGCCACATGGTTGTTTAATATAAGCTTATGGAGGGTGACTAATTAATCATCCTAACACTTAAGAAAATTGGAGAAATTTCAAGAAGCATGGAGAAGAGAAGGGAGAGATATTCGGCCATGCTTGGCCGAATTCCATGTCCAAGAAATGATCATCAAGGAATTATTTTCTTCAAGCTTTTCCACTAAGTGAGAGGTCCTCTACACCATGGAGTAATTGTTGAAGCAAGAAAAACATTCCTTCTTACAAACACAAGCTAGCCGAGTGAAGAACAAGAGTGAGAGGTAAGGTTCAATCTCATTTTTCATGTGTTGTGGATGATTTGTACATGTTGTGAGATGTAGAGAGATGAAAGAAGTTCATGCAAAACATGGTGTTGTGTGTATGGCCGTGTGTAATGTGGGCAGGCCGTGTGTGTGTGGTTGTGTGGAAGTAAGGAATTAATTGTATTTAGCATGTTTGGGTGTTGTTATAATGTGTGAAAATGGATAAAAATCATGAAAGTTGTGGGTTAGTGGTCATGGCCGAATATAGGTTGTATAGTTTGGCAAGGAATGAACAAATTTTATTTAGTATAATTTGATTGTTGTATTGTGAATTCTATGATGGGAAAATGAAGTCTTAAGGATCCAAGATTAAAGTTGTAATCGTATGAGCCGTTTGGAAGTTAATGTGACTATAATATGCTTTCTTGAATTCATGGAAATAATGTTGTAAACATGCGGATTGTCGACATAGTTTATGAATTTAGAAGAAAGAATTGTGTTG
Organism: Lycium ferocissimum; assembly: GCF_029784015.1. Taxonomy (NCBI): domain Eukaryota; kingdom Viridiplantae; phylum Streptophyta; class Magnoliopsida; order Solanales; family Solanaceae; genus Lycium; species Lycium ferocissimum. Next base: position 11,323 of record NW_026717760.1, on the reverse strand, counting down.
GTGATGTTTTTGTTGGATTGGAATGATTTCGGTAAGGTTGGGCATTGGATTGGCTTGTTTGGAATATTGTGCGGATTGTTGAAAATGTTCTTGAATCGTGGTTGAAAGGCTTTGGATTGTTATTTGAATATGCGATCGTTGATATTAGTTTTGATATATGTAGTTGAATTGAGTATATATGAAATGTCGTCGAATTGTGTAGTAAGGAATTATTAATGTTTGGATGCATTTTGAATCAGTTATGGATATTGTTAGTATGGTTGTTGGCTTGGTTGTTGTTGATTGGCCGAGTTAAAAAATCTCGTGGATGTTGTATGTATAGGGGAGATGCTGCCCAAATTTTTGTAGCCAATTCGAATTCTTAAAACCTTATGATTAATATTTGGTAAATATGACCAAATGTAGATTTTGGACGAAACGGGACTTGAAGTTGCATAAAGGACGAATAAGGTATGTAAAGCTTCACCTTTTGTTCTCTTGGCATGTCTTAGGCATAATAGGTGTGGATATGAGCCTCGGGGACGATTCTACTCCTAGAAATCCGAGTTTGAATTTGGCCCTTTTTCATTCAATAGAATTGAATTAAGAAACTCATGTTTTGTTCAAATAACCATTTAAGCATCTAAAACTTGTCCAAATGGAATTAGATGGTCTTGAATCTTTCGTACATGACTCTATCGGGTCAACGATCACAATTTGGGTACGCCGCCTCTACTTGACCGAGGTGGGCCCACGCAGCCCACGAGTTCCTTAAAGGACGCTTTTGGCTATTGTCTTGATTACTAAAAGATAATTGTTTTGACTATTCCGTCGAGTTGTATGATATATTTTAACGCGTAAAATGACCGCAGCTGTTCATAACTTTCACTTACTAATTCCGATCAACCTGAAACTTGCTTATGCACTTTTGAATGTCGGTAAACACATTTGGTCCTCGAGTTCTGGAAAGTAGTCTGGTTATTTATCTGTTATATGCATATGGTTCCCTCACTACTCTGCTCGTGCAAGCGTAATATGTCTTTCACCGAGTCCCGGGCCGGGTACGTATTCGTGCACACTTCTCTGCATTGTTCACCGAGTCCCTCACTAGAGGGCCGGGTACGCTATACATGTATATATATATGATGAGGTGATGATGGAGACGACGGCCAGGATGGCATACCGAGTCCCTTGCTAGCGGGGCCGGGTACGTTATTCACCGAGTCCCTCACTAGAGGGTCGGGTACGATATGTATATATGTATATCTGCATGCATACATGATTATGATATGATTTACTCACCGAGTCCCTCGTTAGAGGGCCGGGTACGGTATATATCTATATATATGTACGGTAATATTATGATACGATTATGATATGATTTTATCTACCGGTATGTGTATATGTATGACAAATGTTTTCTGAAAAGGCAAGTCTTATGATTTTTCCGTACTCCTTATTTCAGTATGATCCCGCTTATTACATTTCATGCTTTACATACTCAAGACATATTCCGTATCGACCCCCTTTCTTCGGGGTCGCGTTTCATGCCGCGCGGGTGTACACCCGAGATAGTTGAAGACATTAGCGAGATGATGTTCCAGCGAGATTGGCGAGCTCCAGTTGCTCCGGAGTGCTGCCAAGTCAAAGTATTATGTTATAGTATCATGTTCTGTGTTAGAGACTTTGCAGACAGTGTTGTGGGTATAAGATGTCGGTTATGTAAGCGGCTATGTAAGCCGATGAATTATTATGCATTGTATTATAAGTGCTATATGTTTTTATGTGTTACAAATTTTCATTGATTCGGAAAAGGAAAAAAGAAGTATACTATTCTCCGAAAAATTTTCATTATGTAATTGTGTCATGACTTGATGGTAAGCGTGATCATGAGTATTATGTGAGTCAGCGGGTTCGCTCGGCTCTAAATAAGGGTCGGGTGCCCATCACTCCCTAACGGAAATTAGTGTGTGACAAATTGGCATCGAGCGTCCGTCTTGGGGGTTGTCTGCAAAGTCGTGTCTGTGCAGAGTCCTGTTTATGGTGTGAAGCGCGCCACATCTATAAACAGGAGGCTACGGGGCATCTAGGATGGTTACTCTCCTTTGACATCTTAGATCGTGCCGTAGAGCCAAGTTGTAGGAAATAAGATTCCCGGCACTAATCTTTGATTTCTGCCGAAGAATGGTGTCGACGGAAGAAAGTGACAGCGATATTGAAAGCCATAAAGCATGAAGGTAAACAACGGTACGAAAGATACATGTCGGGTAAGATATGGAAGTATGATTGAAATACAAGTTGAGATCGAAAGGAGAAGTAAGTAAGAAAGTGTAACAGGTGCAGTTTGAGCTGGGCCTACAAGGTATGTTCACTATTTTTGTACTGTCAATGATGTTGGGAGCCCTGTGGGGCTGTGATATGATGTGATATGCATATATATATGTTGGCCCTGTGAGGCATTGCTGGTATTTCCGTACGAGTGTTTTGAGATAGTAACGATTACGGAGAAACTCTCGCCGAAATTCTTCCGAAGAATAAAGAAAGAATGAGATGTAGATTTGTGATATACCTGGAAACGGGTCGCGCCAATAGTGATGATAAAGTTTTGACTAAGGAAGTTAGTCGCTAAATTGAGGATAAGGATAATTAGAAGTTCAATATCGACACGGTGAAAAGAATTGGGAAAAAGCTTTGTAGTCCTAAGAGATGATTCAAGCTGGTAAATTTTGACGAAATGTTAATTTAGGGCACTGACTGAACTGATAAGCAGGGATGAATTATGACGCGCTTATGGTTAATAGCAGTAGTGGTACGATTTAAGACAAGAGCGCAGGGGAAAAGAATTGCCACGGGCATGAAAGTAGTAATAAGACAACTTGTGAAACAATACGGATAAAGTGGATCAGGAAAGGTAAAGGATTAAGAAGTGTTATATTATCAGATCGATTACGAACAGGATGTAATATGAATATAGCAAGGACTGTTATGGAAATTGGTAAAGCCTAATTAGAAAGCGGCTAAAGCTATGATGTGGTCTACGTAGCTAGAATGTAAAGGTAAGTGTGAAACGGAAAAGTGAACGATAGAGCAAATAAGCGAGACTTATCAAGTTCTGTAAGGAAAGCCTGGAATAAGGATTATATAACAGCGGAAACGATAGTGAGCGTGAGAAGAGACAGGGTAATCAGAGGGAGGAAATAAGAAGGGAGTGAGACAACAGTGTGATAATGGGCCGTGATATGTGTAGTCGAAGATACGAGTACTAAAGGTGATGGGACTGTGAAAGATTTGGTTGTCGAAAGGACGAGAAACAAGGTAAAATAAGAATAGAAATCCAAAGGCTGGTAACTGAGGATTTACAAGTAACGGTGGTCGGAGTGTGTTCATCGCCATCGAGAATTTGGAAGCCTAGAATGAAAGGTAACCATATCCACAGGTGAAAAGCGGATACCGAGGGCCAAAGGAGGGGTAAAATAGTAATTATGCTATAAGAGCGCTTCGAAGTCCGTCAAGACTTCGACTTACTCCAGATCACGTAACGGAGGTCATGCGGTGAGGTGGACGCGATTATACCAGCGTTAAAGCATCGTAATTCATCGGAGTTCCAAAGTTAAGCGTGCTGAGGCGAGAGCAATTCTAGGATGGGTGACCCCCCTGGGAAGTTTTCAGAAAGTTCTATAAATTCGGACGCAAGGAGCAAATGCGAAGTTAGAGTAATCTAAGAGAAATTTGAGTCGGGGGAGTGGTCAAAGACCTCAAGAGGTCGCGCAGAACGGAGCGAATTAGACCGATAAAGAGGAAGAAAGTGCATTGCAGTTCCGGAATTGGAGTACATGGTTAGATCAGCGGATAAATGTATTCCGACAATCAACATGGCGGTACATGGAAGATAGTAATTGGACAAGGCAACGTAGTTCAAGGGAGAAGAAAACTATAGATGGCACGGATGTTATAAGGCAAGCTGATGTTGTTTTCACTAAAAGTTAGGCTGGGAAAGTGTTAATGCAACGATAGTGGAAAGGAAAGAAAGTGAGTAAATGAATGGCAAAGGGATCAAAATATCGAGATAAAAGCACCGCTTGATTGAGATTGAAAATACGAACTTAGGGCAAAGTAGAAATTGGGCGGTAGTATAAGTACACCCCTAAAGGGGGGAAGCGAGGGAGAGATACAAGTGTAAGACGAAAAAACAATCGACGCAACAATGTCCTGGATACGAATGCTTGGGCCGCAGGTGAAGTTCTTTGCGGAGACAAGCTAGGGAGATCGAAAAGCCTGCAGTACAGGGATCGAAGTCAGGGTAATAATCGAGAGGGTGCTAAGGATCAATTGTAAATATCCGGAGTAACGTGGTATTAGGAAATGGAGACTTAAGGAGAGAATACGACAAAGGAAAGTAACGAGTAGCTTACGGAGACATTGTGAAAGGTAGTATGGCTACACGGGAGCAGAGGTGAAAATGTGAGCAATAGAGTGGTTGTTAGCAGTAGAAATGGCATAAATCATATGACGACAATCGGTACCGACACTTAAAATTCTAGACTGACGAATAGGTATGCCTGAAGATATCATCCGTGAAGAACGTAACCAGATCCGACAAGAAGGACGATCTTAGCCCGATATACACCGAACTCTATTACACCAATTGTAAGACAACAAGGTTGGGTGCTAAAGATGTAGCTTCCGTTAAGGCATCGTGGCAGAATGATAACAGAAAGGAAATGACTTGCGAACCCGAGGAGGAGATGAAAGAGAAATATGACTGGTAAGTGAAATCTCATGCTATGGTAATAAAGGAAACCCCCTCTGAAATCCTTAAGATCCTATACGACTAGTTGAACATTCGAGGACGAATGTTCCAAAGGGAGGAAGAATGTTATATCTCGCATTTTGTACGTCGAATATTTTTGAGCTGGATTGCGACGAGTTAAGAGCAAGGCTACTTTTTGATTTCGTGTTAAGGCATAAGTCGCTTGTGATTTTATGGGATGAAAATATTAAGGAAAATTTGGGGTTAAAAGTGGAATTATGAAATTTAGACATTTCATGAAATTTGGGGCCAAAAGTGAAGGTATGGAAATGTGAATTCATGAAAAAAATGGGGTGTGGCCATGCACATGACTTGTGGGCCATGATCCACATGGTTGTTTAATATAAGCTTATGGAGGGTGACTAATTAATCATCCTAACACTTAAGAAAATTGGAGAAATTTCAAGAAGCATAGAGAAGAGAAGGGAGGAGATATTCGGCCATGCTTGGCCGAATTCCATGTCCAAGAAATGATCATCAAGGAATTATTTTCTTCAAGCTTTTCCACTAAGTGAGAGGTCCTCTACACCATGGAGTAATTGTTGAAGCAAGAAAAACATTCCTTCTTACAAACACAAGCTAGCCGAGTGAAGAACAAGAGTGAGAGGTAAGGTTCAATCTCATTTTTCATGTGTTGTGGATGATTTGTACATGTTGTGAGATGTAGAGATGAAAGAAGTTCATGCAAAACATGGTGTTGTGTGTATGGCCGTGTGTAATGTGGGCAGGCCGTGTGTGTGTGGTTGTGTGGAAGTAAGGAATTAATTGTATTTAGCATGTTTGGGTGTTGTTATAATGTGTGAAAATGGATAAAAATCATGAAAGTTGTGGGTTAGTGGTCATGGCCGAATATAGGTTGTATTGTTTGGCAAGGAATGAACAAATTTTATTTAGTATAATTTGATTGTTGTATTGTGAATTCTATGATGGGAAAATGAAGTCTTAAGGATCCAAGATTAAAGTTGTAATCGTATGAGCCGTTTGGAAGTTAATGTGACTATAATATGCTTTCTTGAATTCATGGAAATAATGTTGTAAACATGCGGATTGTCGACATAGTTTATGAATTTAGAAGAAAGAATTGTGTTGGTGATGTTTTTGTTGGATTGGAATGATTTCGGGTAAGGTTGGGCATTGGATTGGCTTGTTTGGAATATTGTGCGGATTGTTGAAAATGTTCTTGAATCGTGGTTGAAAGGCTTTGGATTGTTATTTGAATATGCGATCGTTGATATTAGTTTTGATATATGTAGTTGAATTGAGTATATATGAAATGTCGTCGAATTGTGTAGTAAGGAATTATTAATGTTTGGATGCATTTTGAATCACTTATGGATATTGTTAGTATGGTTGTTGGCTTGGTTGTTGTTGATTGGCCGAGTTAAAAATCTCGGGGATGTTGTATGTATAGGGGAGATGCTGCCCAAATTTTTGTAGCCAATTCGAATTCTTAAAACCTTATGATTAATATTTGGTAAATATGACCAAATGTAGATTTTGGACGAAACGGGACTTGAAGTTGGACGAGCATAAAGGACGAATAAGGTATGTAAAGCTTCACCTTTTGTTCTCTTGGCATGTCTTAGGCATAATAGGTGTGGATATGAGCCTCGGGGACGATTCTACTCCCTAGAAATCCGAGTTTGAATTTGGCCCTTTTTCATTCAATAGAATTGAATTAAGAAACTCATGTTTTGTTCAAATGACCATTTAAGCATCTAAAACTTGTCCAAATGGAATTAGATGGTCTTGAATCTTTCGTACATGACTCTATCAGGTCAACGATCACAATTTGGGTACGCCGCCTCTACTTGACCGAGGTGGGCCCACGCAGCCCACGAGTTCCTTAAAGGACGCTTTTGGCTATTGTCTTGATTACTAAAAGATAATTGTTTTGACTATTCCGTTGAGTTGTATGATATATTTTAACGCGTAAAATGACCGCAGCTGTTCATAACTTTCAATTACTAATTTCGATCAACCTGAAACTTGCTTATGCACTTTTGAATGTCGGTAAACATATTTGGTCCTCGAGTTCTGGAAAGTAGTCTGGTTATTTATTTGCTATATGCATATGGTTCCCTCACTACTCTGCTCGTGCGAGCGTAATATGTCTTTCACCGAGTCCGGGCCGGTACGTATTCGTGCACACTTCTCTGCATTGTTCACCGAGTCCCTCACTAGAGGGCCGGGTACGCTATACATGTATATATATATGATGAGGTGATGATGGAGACGGCGGCCAGGATGGCATACCGAGTCCCTTGCTAGCGGGGCCGGGTACGTTATTCACCGAGTCCCTCACTAGAGGGCCGGGTACGATATGTATATATGGATATCTGCATGCATACATGATTATGATATGATTTACTCACCGAGTCCCTCGTTAGAGGGACGGGTACGGTATATATATATATATGTACGGTAATATGATGATACGATTATGATATGATTTTATCTACCGGTATGTGTATATGTATGACAAATGTTTTCCAAAAAGGCAAGTCTTATGATTTTTCCGTACTCCTTATTTCAGTATGATCCCGCTTATTACATTTCATGCTTTACATACTCAGTACATATTCCGTACCGACCCCCTTTCTTCGGGGGTGCGTTTCATGCCGCGTGGTACACCCAGATGAGTTGAAGACATTAGCGAAGAAGATGTTCCGCCGAGATTGGCGAGCTCCATTGTTCCGGAGTGCGCCAAGTCAAAGTATTATGTTATAGTATCATGTCCTGTGTTAGAGACTTTGGCAGCATAAGTGTTGTGGGTATAAGATGTCGGTTATGTAGCGGCTATGTAAGCCGATGAATTATTATGCATTGTATTATAAGTGCTATATGTTTTTATGTATTCTGATTTTCATTGATTCGGAAAAGGAAAAAAGAAGTATACTATTCTCCGAAAAATTTCCATTATGTAATTGTGTCATGACTTGATGGTAAGCGTGATCATGAGTATTATGTGAGTCAGCGGGTTCGCTCGGCTCTAAATAAGGGTCGGGTGCCCATCACTCCCTAACGGAAATTAGGGTGTGACATACTACATATATTTTACTGTGCCTTAATGGCCGGACAAGGCCGCGCCTTAATGGCCAGACAAGACAATATATATGTTCCACCGTGCCTTAACGGCCGGACAAGATACTATATATGTATATATGGAATTTTTTTTAAAAAAAGCTAAGCATGCACGACATCTGGCTTAAAAAGGCATTAAAAGTCACAAGCTGATCTCTTTTATATTATGTTATCTTCATACTTTCATTATATGGTTAGTCATGTGTTACATACTCAGTACATTGCTCGTACTGACATCCCTTCTTATGGACGCTGCGTTCATGCCCCGCAGGAAAGCAGGGAGATGGATCATATCTTTAGGAACTCCATTAGCGGAATCTCTGATGCGCTCCAGTTGTTCGGAACTGCATTTGGTGGTACTACTTTTTGGTACATACACTTGGGTATGGCGTAGTCCTGCCCTGTCCTTCTGTATTCATGTATTCTATTTAGTGGCTTGTAGACAGATGTGTGTAGCAGGATGTACTTTAACTATATCAGTTCCTATTGTTATATAATATTTTGGTAGCTTTATTGCCTTATGCATGCAAGCTTAGCTATCGATCTTTGCACTAAGTGCGTGTGGTCCACCTAGAAATACTTATGGAATGTTGGATCAAAAGTGCTCGGCAGGCTAAACCGGGTACTCGTCACGGCCCTCTAGCTGGGTCGTGACATGAGTTTAGAGGAGGGCAAAGGCAGCAGTATTCTAGGCACTCAGGCTATTCAGCGACTAGTGCACCTCTGTGATATGCAAGCCAGAGATTTGATAGACCTATTTAGTCTGGACCGGGTCAGGGCTTCAGAGCTTTAGGTTCTCAGTACCGAGGTGATTCAGGCCAGTTGAGACCACCCTTACCATGATGTGCTCTGTGCGGTAAGCTATATTGGGGACAGTGCCAATTAGGTTCAGATGTTTGCTATGCATGTGGTCAGCCAAGCCATATCATGCATGACTATCTATCGATAGGTTGTAAGGGTAAGGTCCAGGCCACAGGGTCAACAGCTGGTTCTTCATCATCTATACGCCCTCCGGGGCAAGGTTCACAGGCACCAGCTGGCCGTCACAGAGGCAGAGGAGGAGTGCCCAGTTCTAGTAGTCCTCAGCATCGTATTTATGCTCTGGCGGGCGATAGGATCGGAGTCCTCCCTCGATGTTGTCACAGATATATTATCGGTATTTTCTCATTATGTATATGCATTGATTGATCTGGGTTCTACATTGTCATATATTACCCCTTATATTGCCGATCGTATTGGGGTGAAACCTAAATCAGTTAAACCTTTCGAAGTATCTACACCCATCGGTGACCCAGTGATGGCTAGCCGAGTATACAGAAATTGTATGGTAGTGATTTGTGACCATCATACTGTGGCTAACCTGCATGAGTTGAAAATGGTATATTTTGATGTCATTGTGGGTATGGATTGGTTGGCTTATTCCTATGCCAATGTTGATTGTAGAACCAAAATGGTTCGTTTTCAGTTTTCGAAAGAACCAGTTTTAGAATGGAAGGGAAATACAGTGTCTCCGAGAGGTAGGTTTATTTCTTATCTCAAGGCAATGAAAATGATTGCAAAAGGTCACATTTATTATTTAGTCCGGGTTCATGATATAAACGCGGAGTTGCTGTTATATCCCGCCTTTTTGCATAATCGGAAAATTTGAAATAATTGTGAATTATGAGAAAGAAGGCCATGTTTGAATTTTTTCTAGTAGGTGTGTGGCGGATATGGAAGCTTGAATGCGGAAACAATGGAGAAGGCCTAAGGGCAAAATTGGAATTTTAGAAATTTGTTTCGAAAATTACAAATTAAGATTCATGAAGAATTGGGCCAAAAAAAAAATAAGAAAACAAAGGCCCAAAGGGAGGCCCAACCGGCCACACATGGCCTAAGTCCATGGAATTAAATTAAATTTGTCCATGTGATTAATATAAGAGAGGATAGGCTTGAGAAACTTCAAGAAAATCAAGAAAAAAAGAAGAGCCATTCGGCCCCAAGGAGAAAGAAGAGAGAAAAAGAAAAGAAAAATTCCTAGCCCTTCAATCTTGGTTCTAAAAATTGTAATCTTCACATATTCTTAGTGAGCTCAAGGTGCCACAAGTTGGTATAATTTTCAAGTCAAGGGAGTGCTTGTTTGGCAAGAAGAAGCTATTGGAAGAAGGTAAGAATCTCATATTTCCTTTTATGTTATGGAAGGTTTATGAATGTTAAAATAAGTGGAGTTGCATGGAAATTATGGAATTGTGATTGTGTGTGAGCCGTGTAGTGTGTGTGTGTGATGTGGCCGTGTGTGTGTGTATGGTGCATGGCTATGGTAGGTTGAATTTTGTATTGTATTCTAGTTATGGTTATGATGGAATTCATGTTAGAAATGAAAGTTAAATGAATTGGGTTGAAAAGGGAAATGGAATGGAAAACTATATGTTGGCCGTGGGAGGTGTAGGTGGTGAACCCATGACGAATTTATTTTGTTAATATGTTAATTGCGTTGTTGGGATCGTTATAGCACAAATAAAGGTTTAGCGACTTAAGTTTGGCGTTAGAATCGCATATACGTTAGTACGGCAAAGTATGTGTGATGACATAGTTGTTATGTAATTAAGGAAATGTATTGTTTAAATGCTAGTTGTGATTGTTGTCAATGAATTTGGGAGATGATCATGTGTTATGAATATGTTCGTCGAAGAATGGAAGTTTCGGATGAGTTATGTTTCGGTGGAAAGTTTGCACATTTTGCAAATAATATGAGAAATTATATGTAATGCCTCCTAATGATGTTAGAACGATCTTGATGATTAATGATGATGAAAATATTGATGTTGGTTTGGAAATGTGAAGTTAGTTTGGAAGTTGTCGCTTTGTGTAGAACGAAGACTCTTTATGTTCATAAACAATTCTAGTTGATGATTAATGTTGTTGTTGGTTATTGTTGGTTATTTTGAGCCGAGTCAAATTCTCGGGGCGTCACATTTATAGGGGAGGTTACCGAAATTTGGTAGCCAAATTCCTAACCAAAGTTGAAATGTTAGCCTTCATGGATAGTAATTGGTAAGAATGACCATTTGCGTTTTTTGGACGAAACGGGAATTGACATTTGAGGAGCGTAAGGCGTTAGTTCTGTATGTAAAGCCTTCCCTATCCTTCTTTGGCATGTTCTGAGTCTAACAGGCTTGACAGCGAGCCTCGATGACACTTTTGCTTCTCTCAGTTCGAGATTGAAATTAGCGCAAAACCCGTCAGTAAGATTGAACCCTTTTCTTCTAAAATTGACCTATACGTATGTAACTTCCATAAATGGAGTCGAAACACTCTAAGATGGTTATGGACTACTTCTCAAGGTTTATTATCCATGATTTATGTATTTTACTATGGTTGGGTCCAGGTTCCCGCAAAACCTCGAAAACTCCCAGAAGATAGCTCGAAATTGTTCCGTTTCTATCCGTTTTCCATAAATAACTCTAAGTT
>NW_026717759.1:0-14410 GCF_029784015.1 Lycium ferocissimum | reverse complement strand
CAAATGTCTTTGAAATCTTATTTAGAATCATCAAATGCTATTTCTTACTTATCGAAACACTATATACTTCATACTCTTCGATAGTCTATTCACTGTGCATCAACGGAATATTTTTCCGAGGTGTAACAATTTAATATAGACACGTTTTCCTTATGAGTCTATTGAGTATTAGATGATGGCCCTACTCTCCCACCTATATTCATATTGATGTCACAGATGTACGTTAGATGGTACTTGACTAGTACGGTCAGGTGCCTATCATGGCCCTCCAGTTGCGTCATGACACCTGGATCGCCATTGCCCCTCAAAGAAATCTCATTATGGGTTATCTATGCTAACATATACTTAAACATATGTCTCAGGAACCAATGATATTCATCAAGTTATAAACTAAGTAAAATGACTCCAAACATCAAGCATATGAGCTATCCAACAGTATACTCCTATACTAGACAGTATCAGACTCAAACAAAATTCAACTAACTCAAACTAGATAGGAATTGAAAGCAAAAACAAGAATAAGATAGTAATTTACCTTTTGAGTATGCAGCCGCGTACAAGAATGGATTTGAAAGCTTTTGGTGCTTCCTCTCCTCAACTCAGCCACACAATAGCTAAGAAAATCAAATCTTTGAACTAATAGACTCAACTTTGAAAAAAAGCTAAGCCTTGAAAACTTTGAAATAAAATCCCAAATTTTAAGTTTGAAAACTCAAATTCAGGATTTTCTTCGGTGTCTTCGTCGGTCTAAAACTTTAGGGTTCTATTTATAGAACCCCAAAACAGGTTGAAACCCTAGTTCAATCGATGTGGGACTATGCCAAGTTTCTGGATGCATTTGTTTGGCTCATGATTCTATGGCTGCGATTTGGCCAAAGTAACAAATACACGGCTAGATTTACACTGAATTTGATCGATCCAGTTCATAATCCAACAACCAATAGAAATCGAGTTTTCAAAACACAAATATAACCGATATTGACAAAAAATGCAACGTGTGACTATGAGATTAGCAAAAAGGTGAAATAGAAGGCCCAAATTACCGTGCTTGGTTGTTGTTTGGTGAGAGAATGGAGGAATCCCTACGATACAATAAATGGGTTGCTAGATTTTTCCATGGAAAGGACTGGGGAGCCTGGGTTTCTCTAATTTTTTGCCAAAATTGGTAAGCTGACGCGGTGAGAGAATGGAGCGTGAGGTGGCGGCTAGGGTTTCCTTGTGAAATCCTAAGCCAAAATGAAATAAGACCCCTTAAAGGGTCGTTTGTCTGATGGCTATGGGTATATATACACGCCTCTTTTTGGGTCGGGTCGGCTACGTGAGTCGGTCCGGCTCAACTTGAAATAAAAGGAATAATTTCATTCATATACATATATTGTATATTACACTTGTATACGTGTGTATATATAGTGTAAATACGTGGTATTTTGGGAAAATAAAGTGTACCAAATTTATAAAATAAAGGTTTTTCCAATTATCTTAAATTATATCAATTAAACACCAAGATAAATTACACAAACTAATTAAAGTCTAGTTTTATACACTTAATTTATCTAAAATAAATGCCCTTTGCCATTTTTACTAAATTACTTCAAATCTTTTGACATTGACGAAGTAGGATATTTAATGATGAATTGCTTAAAATAAATAACTTGTAATTAACAACTTCTTTGAGAAAATAAATAAATACTCTTGTATTTTTCATGAAAATATACGAAAAATGCAAAAATGACATGCAGTTGCTTTTTGTCGGTGTTTTGCCAAATGCAATGGAAAAATGCCACCGGGGTAACTTTATAATATTACTTTTGAATTATGAAATGCATATTCTACTCCGTTTGTAGTTCATGGACTCCGAATAATTAAATAAAATGATCGGAGGTCAAAAATTAGGTGTCAACAAACGTCATTCGAAGTATTAACGACCTTACATCACTCTAATAAGCTCAGAATGTGTTTCTAATGTCCCTCATGCATGTATATATGTATATGATATCTCTATTTACCACCAAGTTATAATCAGTTGGGTATGACACCCATAATGCACTATATATATATATATATATATATATATTACTACCACTGATCAGTCAAGGAGAAAGATATTCCGAAGATGACTTTTAGGGCTAAATATGATGGGCACTTCGAGTTCCTCATGATGTCATTTGGGCTAACGAATGCACCGACAACATTAATGGACTTGATGAATAGTGTATTTCCATCCTTTCTTAGACGTGTTCGCGATTATGTTTATTGACAACATCCTAGTCTATTCTCGTTTAGAAGCAGAGCATGCAGACCACCTATAGAGGGTATTACAGACGCTCTAGCATTGTAAGCTGTGCGCCAAATTCTCTAACTGCGAGTTCTGGTTAAATTCAGTGGCATTTCTTGACCATATAGTGCTAGATGAAGATATTGGAGTGGAAACTCAAATGATAGAGGCTGTGAAGAATGGGCCAAGGCCAATGACTCCGTCAGAGGTTCGCAACTACCTGAGATTAGCAGGGAATTACAGGAGGTTCATAGAGGGATTTTCTACTATATCAGCACCATTAACAAAGCTGACACAAAAAGCGACTAAGTTTCATTGGTCAAAATGCTTGCAACTAGAGCTTTCAAGAGATGAAGCACAAATTAACGTCAGCACAAGTTCTTACTCTCCCAGAAGGTACAGAAGGTTATGTAGTTTATTTGACACTTTGGGTACAAGTATGGGATGTGTATTGATGCAACATTGTAAGGTTATCGCCTATGCTTCGAGGCAATTGAGAAAACTCGAGAAGAATTATCCGACTAATGACTTGGATTTAGCTGCAGTGGTGTATGCATTAAAGATTTGGAGACATTATTTACACGGTTTTCATGTAGATATCTTCATGGATTATAAGAGCCTTCAATATATAGTCAAGCAAAAAGAGTTGAACCAAGGGCAGCGAAGGTGGCTCGAGCTGCTGAAAGACTATGACGTCGACATCTTGTATCATCTCGGTAAATCTAACGTTGTTGCCGATGCCATTATCCTTAAATCCATAGGTAGTTTGGTATGTGTAAAGGCTGAAAAGAAGGAGCTGACCAGAGAATGTTGTCAGTGTTGTGATTCAGAGCATAATTGAGTCGTCCTTGTAACTGAAGTAAAGGAGTGACAATATGAAGATCTCGTTTTAGGGAGAATCAAAGAGGGAATTTAGCAGAACAAGATCATGTTATTTGAGCTTGGAGAAGATGGGATTCTGAGATATCGAGGCTGATTATGAGTTCCAAATGTAGCAGGATTGTGGGACAAGATCATGACAAAAGTTCATTATTCTCAGTATTCTTTTCATCCGGGTCGATAAAGATGTACCGTGATATCAAGGGAATGTATTAGTGGAATTACATGCAGAGTTCGTAGCCTAATTCCCTAATTGCCAGCAAGTCAAGGTGGAACACCAGAAGCCTATTGGGTTAATACAGTATATAGAAATCCCGATATGGAAATGGGAGAGAATTTATCAGAGCAGTTCGTCCTAGGGGTTGTCTGCAAAGTCGTGTCCAGTAGAGTCTTGTTTATGGTGTGTTGCACGCCACATTTATAAACAGGAGGCTACGGGGCATTTAGGGTGGTTACTCTTCTTTCACATCTGAGATCGTGCCATAGAGCCAAGTCATAGGAGATGGAACACCTTACCCTGATTTGTGATTGCAGCTGAAGAATGGCACTGATAGAAGAAAGTGATTGATGATGTTGGAAGTCACAAAGTACACAGGTAGGCAAAGGTATGAAAGTTGTATGTTGGAAAGGATATTGAAGTTGCGATTGAAATACAAGTTGAAGATTAAAGGGGGAAAGTAAACAAGAAAGTGTAACAGGTGCCGTTTGAGTTGGGCATACGAGGTATGTTTATTATTTTTGTACTGTTTATGATATTGAGAGCCCTGTGTGGCTGTGATATGATATGATATGATTTGTATATATGTATTTTGTCCCTGTGAGGCATTGTTGGTATTTCCTGCGTACAGGTTTTGAGATAGTAAGAAATATAGAGGAAACTCTGCCGAAATTTTTCCAGACATAAAGAGAAAATGAGATGTGGATTTGTAATCCGACTTGAAAGTCCGTGTCCACCGTAATGGTAAGATTTGAGTAAGTTGCGAGTATGGCTGACCTCGAGAAAGAAGTAATAGTATGATTAAGACAAGAGTAAGGAGGAAAAGAATTGTGATGGATATGGATATATTGATAAGAAAGCTTGTGAGATATTAAGGATAAAGTGGATTAGAAAGGGTAAAGAGTTAAGAAGTGTTATATTATGGGATTGGTTACGAATAAGATATAATGTGAATACCATAAGGGTTGTTATGAAAATAAGTGAAGCCTAGTGAGAAAGTGGCCAAGGTTATGATGTGATCTATGTAGCTAAAATACAAAGGCAAGTGTGAAACGGAAAAACAAGTTATGGAACGAATAAGGAAGGGTTGAGTTAAAGATTAAGAGACGACACGAGATAATGTGCCTAGAATGTTACAAGTCGAGTAAAGGGAATTACAAGAAGGAAAAGTTTAAATCGAGATTCTTAAGACCCTATACAATTAGTTGAACATTCGAGGACGAATGTTCTAAAGGGGGAAAGGATGTTATACCCCGTACTTTGCACGTTGGAATATTCTAAGTTGGTTGCGACAAGTTATGGACAAGACTTTTAATTTTCGATTTTGTTGATTTTATTTTAATGCACAAGTTACATATTCACCTTTTTATTGGTATGGAGTATTAAGGGCAAAATTGGAATAAGAAAAAGTTTGGGGGTTAAAAGTGAATTATGAAAAGTTAAGTATTTCATGAAAATTAAGGGCTTGAAGTGAAATTTTGGAAATTAATTATTTCATGAAAATGGCCATATGTAGCCATGTGTGGGTGTGGGGCCCTCTCCCCCTCTTTGTTGGCCAAATTTAATTAGTGCAAATTATGAGAGGGCCATGTGTGCATATTATATTTGTTGGGGCTAGATATATATATATATATATATATCATGGATGACTAACTAAGGCAAGTATTCATCAATTCTTCCACTCTAGAAATTTCAAGAAACTTGAAGAAAGAGAAAGAAGGAGAAAACGGCCAAGGAGAGAAAAAAATTGGGTCCAAAAATTTGATTAAGAAAAGTTATTTTCTCCTACCAATTGGAAGGTCCTCTACGACGTGGAGTAGTTGTTGGAACAAGAAAAGTTGATGCCATGTAGGAGGCCTAGCCGTGGGAGAAGATGGATGGAAAGGGGTATGATTTAATCTTTTCTTTTATATGTTATGGATGGTTGTGCATGTTGTAGTAGGTGAAAATGAGTGGAATTCATGAAAATGTGGAAATTGAAGTGTAGCCGTGTGTGTATGTGTGTGGCCGTGTGATGCGTGTTGTGTAGAAGGAGTGGGTAATTAATTGAATTTAGCATGCTTGTGTGTTGTTATAATGTGTAGAAATTGAATGAAACTCATGAGATTATATGTGTTGGTGTTGGCCCGTGATTAGGGGCTGTTTGGTAGGCAAGAAATGAATTAATGTTATCTAGTATTTTGGTTGTCGTCGTTATGAATTCGATGATGAAAAATGAAGGTTAATAATCCAAGTTGAAGTTGAAAACCGTGTGGGCTGATTTGAAGCTTAATGTGATCCTATTATAGTTTCTTGAATTTGTGAGGATAGTGTTGTTAATGTGCGGATTGTTGACATAATTTATGAATTTGGAAGAAAAGAAATGTGTTGTTGATGTTTTCTTGAATTTGGAAGGTTTCGGGTTGCCTTATGTTTTGGTTGGGTTGTTTTGAATAGTTTTGTGGATTGTTGGAAATGTTATTGAATCATGTTTGAATGGTTTTGGATTGGTATTTGAACGCGTGAGCAATGATGTTGGATTGATTATATATGTTGATTTGAACGTAATTGGAATATCGTCGCATTGCGCGAAAGAAGGTTGTTGATGTTAAAGTGCGTTTTGAATTAATGGTTGATGTTGTTAGAATGTTTGTTGGTATTGTTGTTGATAAATTTGGCCGAGTTGAAATCTCGGGGTTGCTGCATTTATAGGGGAAATGCTGCCCAAATTTTTGTAGATAAAAGTGATGGCATGAAAATGAGATTCCGAGGTGCCTATGACTAATGTTTGGTGTCTAATGAGGTGTTGTAGATTTTGAGAAGCCGAGACTTGAGTTTGGATTAGCTTAGGAAGCAATCAAGGTATGTAAAGCTTACCTTCCTTCTTTTGGCATGTCTTAGGTTTGGCTAAGTTATGATATGTTATGAGCTTCTGGGTAATTCTATTCGTAAAAATCCGAGCACGTTTGTGAGTCGTATTTGCTTTTGATGTTGGCATCCTTATGTGGACAAGCTATGGTTTATACGTCTTTGTATGATTGATTTTCAAGAAGTTGCATAAAAGTTTGGTTTTTAAAAGAGTTTTGTTCCTAAATAATTTCGAAAACTACGAACGTCCGTAACTTTCACAAACAAAACCGGATGGCCTTGATATGCTCGTAAATGATTCTATGTCGTGTATAATAACTATGATTTTTATGGGCGGGCCCGACTTGAGTCGACACCCCTCCGTGGGCCCCACGACTTTCCTTATGTACTTTTGACGATTTTTGAAAGGATATGATATGACTATTATTCCGATTTCATGTACGATCAGTTTACTTATCTTTTGAGTTTGTAATAACGATTCGGTAACATATGATGACTATGATTTTCGTAGGCGGGCCCGGATGGGGCTGAGGCTCATCCGTGGGTCCCGCGATCTTCCTCTATATAATTCTGATGGCTTTTGAAAGAATTCAATATGACTACCTTTCCGACCCCCGAGTATGATTATATATTTGTCTGTTAAGTCTGAAATAATGATTCGTATACTTATGATTCCGATACGTAGCTATGATTTCTAAAGCTCTATTTGATATGTTCCCGAGCGATCTTCGGAGGAAACTTGATTTGACTACTGTTTGGCTTTTAAGTGAGAGTTCGACTAATGGTTAGCTTTACATGAAGGTTTGATTTGATTATTCTGTTGAATTGGTAATGATGATTATGTGTGTGTGGCTTCTCACTACTCTGCTTGTGCGTATGATTATTGCCTCTTACACCGAGTCCCTCGATGGGGCCGGGACACGCTATGTATATGATGATATGATGATGACATGATTTTATCCACCGAGTCCCTCACTAGAGGGTCGGGACACGCTATACACCGAGTCCCCACTAGAGGGCCGGACACGCTATATGTATATATATGATGATGATATGATGATTCTGTACACCGAGTCCCTCACTGTAGGGCCGGGACACGTTATATGTTATATGTATGTATTCTGAAGTATGATGTGTATTCTGAAGTATGATGTGTATTCTGAAGTATGATATGTATTCCGAAATATGATGTGACACGAGTATGATGTGATATGAAGTCTGATAGGATATATGATAACATGATGATATGATGATTACTTACTCATGTTTCTAAGTCCCATGATGATTCGATATGATATGGATATGCACGAATTATGTTTTAAAGGCAAGTCTTGTGGTACCGATTATTGTACTACTTTTCGTACTCCGTACTTCGCATGATCCCGTGTACCGTGTTTCATGCTTTACATGCTCGGTACATATTCCGTACCGACCCTTTCTTCGGGGTCGCGTTTCATGCCGCGCGGTACCCACAACAGTAGATGATGTTAGCGAAGACGTTCCAGCCGGATTGGCGAGCTCCATTTCCTCCGGAGTGCCGCCGAGTCTGAGTGCTTTTGTATGGTATCTGAGATGTTGGTAGAGACTTTGCAGACAGTGTCGTGTGTGTGATATGTCAGTTATATCAGTACGTATTATGTTACAGATTCGTTACGACTACAGATTTTATTTGATTTGAAAAAGATGAAAAGTATGATGTTCTTTGAAAATTTTCCTTCTGCAATTTGACAAGTTTTGCGGGCCCAGTATGATTATGTGTGTTACGAAAGTCTGCGGGTTCGCTCGGCCCTAGGTAAGGGTCGGGTGCCCATCACACCCTATCGGATTAAGGGTGTGACAGGATTAATATGCATTTCATTACTGGTTTGCCTCGTTCATACCGTAAGTTTGATTACACTTGGGTGATCGTCATTAGGCTGACCAAGTCAGCGCACTTCTACTAGTCACGACTACTTACACCACCGAGGATTACGCGAAGTTGTATATTAAGGAGATAGTACGACTCCATGGTGTTCCAGTGTCTAATATATCAGATGCAGGCGCTCAGTTTACAGTAAATTTCTGGAGATCCTTCCAGAAAGGTTTGAGGACTCAAGAGAACCTTAGTACAAATTTTCATCCTTAGACAAACAGCCAAGCAGAGCGCATGAATCAAACACTCAAAGATATATTACGAGCGTGCGTACTAGACTTCAAAGAAAGATGGGATGACCACCTACCTCTTATTGACTTTGCATATAAAAACATTTATCATACCAGCTTTAGAATGGTTCCCTTTGAGGCATTGTATGGGCAAAGATAATGGTCTCCTATCGGATGGTTCGAGGTGGGTGAGTCAGAGTTACTTGGACCCGATCTAGTTCACCAGGCTATAGAGAAGGTGAAACTTATTCGGAAGCGGCTGTTGATTGCTCAGAGTCATCAGAATTCAGATTCAGATATACGGTGACGAGACTTGGAGTTTCATGTTGCTGATTGGGTCTTCCTGAAGATTTCTCCAATGAAAGGAGTGATGAGATTTGGCAAGAAGGGCAAGCTTAGCTCGAGATATATCAGACCGTACAGAACCATTTGAAGAATAGGCCAGGCGTCTCACGAGTTAGATTTTCCCTCAGAATTAGAGTCTGTTCACTCGGTGTTCCATGTGAATATATTACCGAAGTGTTTTAAAGATCCTTTTCGGGTCGTACCAGTTGATGAGGTGCCGATCACAAAGGATTTGTCTTATGAAGCGGTCTCAGTTGCCGTTCTAAATCATCAGGCCCACAAATTAAGGACCAAAGACATGGCATCCGTGAAGGTATTGTGGATACATAAGAATGTTGAAGAGGTGACGTGACAAGCCGAGGAAAAAATGAAATCTAAGTACCTTCACTTATTCCAAACAGAAGGTGACACTCTAAGCTGAGGCCTTATAGCAATGACACAAATGGAGTTACTTGTAGGTAAGTTACAACTAATGATTATTTCATTTGATGTTTGATGGTTGTGTTGAGGTCCTATTTTTGTATATGATATTTGTATGGCCCTGTGAGGAATATAGGTTGTGTTTTGGCTATTTGCAGGTCTTGGGTAGTCCCCGATTATAGGGGAGACTCTATTAAAAAATTTGTAATGTCTATGAGAGTTAGTTTCTCCCCTGTACATCTCTACATTCGAGGCAAATATTCCTAGAGGAGGGGATGTTACATCCTATGTTTTCATACGTTGAGTTGTATCGTAAGTTATGTCAATGTAAGCCCAAAGAACGATGTTATTCCTAAGGTTATAGGTGTTTAAAACCATGGTTAGTATGTGTTGGAAGGATTGGAGTGTAATCCAAACGAAACGAATGAATTTCGGCGAAGTTCCCAACATATAGAGCAACATGTGGACCGTACAATAGAGGTATGGGCTGTATGTGCAACTTTCTATTGATGGGAGAGATTCAGAGAGTTATGCCCATATACGGATCCCATATACGCTGGCACATATGGACCGTATATTGTCACAAAAAGCCGTATGTTGCACCGTAAGTGGAATGCGGTAGGATTTCCAGATTTACATATTTAAGCGGTGCAGTTCATTTTCGGTCATTTCTCACTCCCCTCAGACCCAAATCATTCCCAAATGCTGTCTAAAGGCTCCCCTACTAATTAGACCAAGTCGTACAAGATTATAGCGTGAACGTACCATCCTGTAAATTTGTATAGAGTGTGAAAGCATTGTATGAGTCCTTTAGAACCTTATATATTGGGTTACGTGCATGACTTTAAGCTAAAGACCCAAGAGGAGATGGTCAAAATGAAAATTCAGTGCAGTTTTGCGAAAAAGAGGTTTGACGGTCCTCCTTTGTACCGTCGATGTTATATCTCGCATTTTGTGCGTATTCGGAAAAGTCGGAAATAATTCGGAATGGTAAGAATTAAGGCTCCAATTGGATTTTTCTTAGTGTGCATATGATGTTTTAGAGACTATTGATGTGGAAATATTGGGAAAGATTAAGGGCGAAAGTGGAATTTGAAAAAAATGGTTTCATGAATTATCAAAAAAGGTGGAGGAAGTAAAAAAAATTGGGCTTGGAAATTTGCAAGACAAAAATTGGAAAGAATTTGGCCCAACCCAAGAATGGGTGGCCGGCCATGGCATGGAATTTAATTAAATCCATGCCATGTGCATGGTCATGTGACAATTAAAGATAAAAGGGGCAAAGGTTCATTATTTTTCTAGAAAATTCAAGACAAGAGAAAGAAGGAGAAATCAAGAAAAATGTCAAGAACAAGAGAGGGGCATTCGGCCAGCCCCTCCATTTTTATCCCATTAAAATCTTGCCTCTAAAATTATTCTCTTGTGGTATTTATACCAATTCAAGGTCCCTCTACAACGTGGTGCAATTATTTCGGAAGATAACCCGTTGGTTTCGTCGTTTGGATGAATTGGTGAAGTGAAGAAACTTGAGGAAAAAGGTAAGAATTGATCCTTTGTTGTTTTGTTATGAAGGTTTATTTGTGTTGTAGTGTATGAAATTGAGTGAAATATATGAAAATATAGAAGTTGGCAAAGTGGATAGGAGTGTGTGCATGTAGCCGTGTGTATGCATGGTTATGTAGGCAAGGTGTGTTGAATTTTTGTTGTATTCTAGTTATGAATGTTATGGAATTTTTATTGGAAGTGAAAGTAGAACAAAAATTGGATGAAGTTGGGAAATGGTATGTTGGCCGTGTAGTATGGTGTTGTAGGATGGAAATGAATTAAGTTTGTTTAGTATGTTAATTATGTTATTGTGATCCTTGCAATGTAAGTGGAAGTAAAATGATGAAAGTTAGCATTGAAATGGAATGTAGAGAATTACGTTGTCTTAGTATGATTTTATGTTCTTATGATAATTAAGTTGTTAGGGTGTGAATTATGATGATTGTCGATGAACTTGGAAGATGGGAATATGTTATGAATATGTATGTTAAAGGTTAGAAGATTTGGATAAATTATGCCTTTGGCGGAAAGTTGTATATTTTGTATAGTTTGTGTGTATATTGCAGAAATGATATGAAATGCTTCCGAATGGCATTGTAACGATTTTGGTTAGTAAGGAATGTGAGTATGATGGTGTTGGGTTGAACATGTGAAGTCGGAATGGCAATTATTGCATTATGTCGAAAAGTTGGCTAGTTATGTTATATTGTGTTTTGTTGTGATTGATGGTGTGGTTGTTGGGTTGTTGTTAGTTGTATTGAGCCGAGTTGAATCTCGGGGTGTCGTATTTACGGGGGGAAGTCTTGCCGAAATTTCGGTAGCCGATAGAAACCAAAGATTGAAATGTCGGCTTGCGTGAATAGTAACTCGGTAAAGATGACCATTTGCGTATTTTTGACGAAACGAGACCGGAGTTTCGACGAGCTTAACAAGCGCGAAAGGTATGTAAAGCTACCCTATTCTTTCCTTGGCACGCCCTAGATGTACTAGGCTTGAATTCGGACCTGGGACAACTCCACTCTTTGGAATCCGCATTCGGAAATTTACCCTTTTCTTTCAATAGAATTGAATTAATTAGGTTGGGAATGACTAGAAAGTGATCTAAAACTCTCCAACTTTTGTAAATAAAATCCGATTACCTTAAAGTCCTCGTGAATGATATTATGAAGTTGAACATATGTAATTTACGTCCGCCACCTCAATTGACCGAGGTGGGCCCCCTATTTCTGATTTTACTCTTTTGTATTTACGATTTGTCTTCGAGCGGTTTTAAAGGAAACGTTTTAACTACTCCTGTATTTATTACTTAAGAAGTGTTTTAAATATTCCGTTAAGTCCTATGATGCGTTTTGATATGTACCACGAATCCGAACGTTCTGTTCCGACATAACCCTCCGTGATGTCCGAAAGGTACGTACTATGACTCCGTCCGATTTCATTGATTTGATTTGTTATCTGTTATGCCTCATCGAGTCTCTGGAAATATGTATGATATTTTTATTGCATTTAGTTTCTCACTACTCCACTCGTGGATGCCTCAATGTTTCCCCCACTGAGCCCGGGCCAGGATATGTTCTCAAGCGTATGTCTCTGCATTGTTCGCCGCGCCCCGGTGTGAGGGGGCAGGTATATACGTGCATGGGTTACGGTGTATGATGTGCCATGTACGCTTATGCTGATATCTGTTGATTATGTTCTGATGTGGCCACTTGGTATGTTATGATCTGTTTCGGAGATATTCCCTACTCTGAAGTATGATGTGTTATGGCGCCGGCGAAGGGGTGCGCCTCTGTTCTGTTCACCGAGTCCCATAGCGGGGCCGGCTTTGCATATGTTTTCTGCATGCATTACTTATGATTTTTGGTACGCATTTCTGATTACCTATGCATCACGTTCGTTTTCCGCACATTCTGTTCTGATTTTAATTTTATTTATTACGGAGTCTCGCTTTACATATTCAAGACATTTTTTCGTACCGACCCCTTTCTTCGGGGGTCGCGTTTCGTGCCGCGCAGTACGCACGACTGATTTGAGGATCCGTTGCTTAGGTTATCTGCTCAGCTGTTGAAGCGCTCCTTTGTCCGGGGCCCGTATTCTGGTATAAAGATTTTCTGTTGCATTTGTATATATTCGTTCTGGGGTACGACGGGGCCCTGTCCCGTCATATGATTATGTTTTGTTCTGTAGAGGTCTGTAGACATGTGGTGTGGGTTCTGTATATGTTTCGTGAGATTTGCGTACGTTTAGAGTTTATCTATGTTTTGACGGCCTTATCGGCCTTCGTGCGGCATGCCCACTTGTCCTTGTTAAATTATTATTTCGCTATTTGTAATATTTTGCTAATTTAGGTTAAGGTACGTATGAGTGTCCAACTAGGGCACGTATCGCGGCCTACGGAGTTGGGTCGTGACAGTCGATCTGTTCGACAGTCAGTCCTTTGTACCGTAGAAAGTAAGGAAGTGAAAGTTGTTCGCTGGAAATTTCATGACTTTGATGGAGTAGATCGACGCTCGGTCGATCTGATCGATGGTCGGTCGATCTGTTCGACGCTCTGTCGTTTGTACCGTCGAATTGACCTAGCACAAAGACCATTCGACGGGCCAGATTGACGCTCCGTCGATCTGTTCGAAGCTCCATCGTATGTAACGTCGATTGTGCCTGACGGCTAAAATTATATAAGTTGCAAAATTTTAGTTTTTCTTCCATTCTTTTCACTTACAAAAACCCTAAGGACGAAAATATCTCTCTAGGGCTCCAACACTAAGGTAAGAACATCTTAATCATTAATTATCAATCCCAACATCAAACTCATGATTCTTAACATGATTCTTGTGACTAAATCCTAGGGTTTGCAACATAATTTTTCCTAAAGTGATTCTAGCTAGGGTTTGGGTGTTCTTCCTCTCTTTTAAAAGCCTCATCATGGATATATGTTTTCTTCTCAAAGGTTCTTTATTGACTAAAAAGGTGAACTTCTCATGCAAAACCCTAATTCATGTCTTTGCTTGTGGTTGGTGTGCGTGAGGGGACAAGCCCACATTAAACCTTGATTGTATTATCATCTATATACGTACATGCAATCATAATCGTTTTCTTCTATAAGAGATGATTAGTGATGATGGTTAATTGTTGGTATTGATCATTTTAAAAAGAAACTAAGACAAAGGAATCTTGCGTAAAGAAGTGGAAACGTTTTCAAGATTATCTACGAAATTATGGATTTTCATAATGGCATAATGAACTTTAATGCTATTTGATGTTGTGACTACTTTGAGATAAATTGTGAATCGGCTTCAATGCTATGAACTTTGTTGTTGTGTTTGGCCTAGCTACTCGAGAGAAAGGGTAGCCACTATGGATCCTAGTGTGATAATGCCTAGCCATTCAGGAGGAAGAGTTGCCACTTCCAGGTTCGCTACCTGGGGTGTGATTATGCCTAGCTATTTGGAAGGAAGGATAGCCACCGTTGAATTTCATTTCGGTGTGGTGCGCTGTGACAAGGGAACCTCTACGGTCACCCCTTCGATGTGCTTGATTCTCGGGCCTGTATTGCCATGTGTGATATTCTTACTTTCTCTTGGAATTGTTGTTGTTAATTATGATCAATTGTAAGGAATATTTGGAGTTTTACCTTGACAAGAGGCCTTATAATTGATTTTGATAATTCTTATTGAGATACACAAACTGAATAACTATTCTTACATTGGTTTCACATGATTTTCAGGACTGATTTCTTTATG
>NW_026717758.1:0-14319 GCF_029784015.1 Lycium ferocissimum | reverse complement strand
GGCAAAGCTATTTTATAAATAATAAATTAAAGATGCTCATGCCGATTGCACTTTGGCACTAGATGATTTTACAAGTTGAATCAATTAATCACAATATTTCAACTATTTAATGGATTTTATTTTACTTAATTAGTGGAGAAATACTTTTAGCTATAAATTTTCTGTGTATCGGGATTGAGGTCGCAACTACGCGTTTCAGTCAAAACTAGTAACAGGTAAACAATATTAAGAAAATCATAGGCATAGCTAATAAATACATTTTATCCAAGAATTGATTTTAGCCAGTTATAAGTCGATAAAGCGACCGTGCTAGAACCACGGGACTTGGGGAATGCCTAATACCTTCTCCCCGGTCAACAGAATTCCTTACCCGATCTTTTGTTTTCGCAGACCAAAAATAAAGAGTCATTTCCTTTTGATTAGAGATTCAATAAGGTGGCTTGGAACACCAAAACTCAATTCCAAGTGGCGACTCTGTAATAAATAGATAATCCCTTTTCAAAATGTCACTTTAATTGGAGAAACCCTTCTAATAAATATAAAAGTGAATTATAATATAATATAATTTATTTTATTATGAAAAAAAAAGGGGGTGTGACACTGTGTGTCTTCCAAAGGCAGCAGGTGGACTTAACATAATTGACTTTGCAAGATGGAACAAAGCTGCTATATGTAAACTCTTATGGGCACTGTCACACAAGAAAGATACCTTGTGGGTGCAATGGATACACAGTTTCTACATCAAACATAAGGATCTTGCAGGATTGGACACACCAAGACAGGCCTGTTGGCTTGTAAGAAAGATATTTGAGGCTAGATCATGGTTTCCACATATTGATGTTATACACCATATTTTCTCAGCTCTCACGTTGTGCAAGTATAGTATTAAGAAGACATATCTATCCTTCTTGCAAAGAAGCATCAAGACCAAGCAGTGGAAAAGTTATGCTTTCATCGTGTGCTTTACCAAGGCACAAGTTTATTAGGTGGTTAGTGTACAGCAAGCGTACTTGCAACAAGGGGATGCTGGTCAAGGGGGCATTCAGTGTCATTAGATTGTGTGTTATGCAACTCAAGTACAGTAGGAAACACCGCAACATTTGTTTTTTGAAAAGTGCATTCTCCAAGTTTATATGGCAAACAATACTAGCATGGTCGGGGATACGTACAAATTGGAACATGGAGCAACTTAGGTAGATTGGCTCTCTCAACAAGTACTCAACAACAGATCATGATCCAGTATATTGGGATTCCTCAACTCTGCGGTGACATACCACATCTAGAAAGAGAGAAATGCCAGGAGATTTCAAGGAAGAAGCAAAACAATAGTTCAACATATTAGAGAAATTGTCTTAGAGTTACACATTAGAGGACAACATCAGTGTAAATGGAGTAGTGTGTTAGCAAGATTGCAAAAATATCCTGTTTAAGCTTTACATGTAATTCTGATAGCTTAGAATAGGAATGCATAGGATCTGATTCCATAGTCCAAAGAGAATCAGTGGTGTATAAACTGATCACTTGGTTAAATAAAAATTTTCTGTTTGACCAAAAAAACACTTAAAGATCTCTAAGTTAATTGCAATAAGCGTTTTTAACTTTAGGAAAACTTTACAAAATCCTTTGTCTTTGTTGTTTTTGGCCATGAGTAAAATCAAACTAACTTCATTTTATTTCATAAAATTTGGTCTTTTGACCAAGAAAAACTGATTTGTTATTTTTTCAATTCATTTGCCTTAAACAGTTTGTAAAAATATGTAAAGTGTTGAAGTATTGCAGGGGTCACTTTGGGCCAAGCTCACTTCCGTTTCTCCTCAGGGAAAAGTACACAAATTACCCATTAAAGTAAAATATTTACCCGATTTTGCCCCCTATTTACGCGAGCTCCTCATGAGATACAAAAAAAATACCCGACATACCACCGTGTCACAGACTTACGTCACAAGCCTTTGCTTGATTCCACTTTGGACCACTCAATGATGTAAGCAAAACAAAAGTAAGGCCATCTCCAACCTTGCACCATTTTTTACACCAAATCCTGTTTTGATGTAATATTTGGTGTTTTGGAGATCCAATCTTGCATCATATCTTACGCTATTTTGGTATGTGAATAGTGTTGCACTACACTTGGTGTAACACTATTCATCAACACCATTACTATTCATCAATACTTTATTATTATTTTTTTATTATATAACACTTTTAATTTAACATATTATAAATTTTATTTTTTTCTTTTAGGTCCCTAATATACCTAATTAATTTTTTATGTACTATCTTTATAATATTAATTTTACATCTTAATTTTGGAGTGTAATTTTTATAAATTAATTTCGTATATATTATTTTTATATAAAATTGTAAGTTAATTTTATTATAAGTTATAATTGTATAAAAAATATAACCATCACAAAAATGAAAAGTGCAAATATAATATGTTGTTAATAAATAACACAATGTTCAATAACATAATAATTTAGAATTGAAAATACATTAAAATTATAAGACAATGTTCAATAACATAATACATTAAAATTATAACACAATGTTCAATGTTCTCTCGCCCATTATGTTATTCAAGGAAATGAATATGATGTAGGTTATTATTTAGCTGACAGTATATATCCAAAATGGTCTATAATTGTGCAAACTATTCATGAGCCACAATCTCAAAATAAGAAATATTTCGCGAAGAAACAAGAATCATGTCGAAAAGATGTTGAACGTGCATTCAGAGTTTTGCAATCTCGTTTTGCCGTCACGTTTTTGGAGAAAAAAAGTGCTACATGATATATTAACTACATGTATTATACTGCACAACATGATAATCGAGGATGAGTGTGATCTTAATGCACTAATTCAAGATGCTTGGGAAGGTCCAACTCCAACAGTAGAAATGGTAGTAGATGAAAATTACCGATTTGAACAATTTTTAGCTCGACACAAAAAAATTAAGAACAAAGATCTCATTTTGCACTTCTTAATGCATTAATAGAGCATTTATGAGAACAACATACTAATCGTGGAAGTTGAATATTTATGTAGAAATTAAAATAAATTTTACCATAATGTTTTAATTATATTTTTATCAATGATTTCACTTTTATTTGAATTATCCATAAATATGTATAACGTATAATATTTGCTTACAATTTATATTATTTAAGAATTTATCGTATAAAATAATTTTATATTAAATGGTTATATAACAAAGGAATATGAATTGCATGGGATGAATATGTAAAAAAAAAAAAAAAAAAAAAAAAAAGAAGAAGAAGAAGAAGAAGAAGAAGAAAGAATTTGTTTTATGAAATAAAAAATAAAATTTAAATAAAAGAAAATAATATAATATAGAAGAGAGAGAAGAATATACAAGGAATATTCTTTTTTGGTGTAAAAAATAGTGTAATGGGTTGGAGTTACTTTTCACCATTTTGGTGTTTACACCATTTTGATGTAAAAAAAATGACGTACAAGGTTGGAGATGCCCTAATATACAATGATTTAATGTTCGGACTATTCTCTTTCCTTTTTTTTTTTTTTTTTATTATTTTGTCTTTTCCTTTTTAAATTTTGTTTTTCTTTTTAAAGACAAAAATAAATATAATAGCTAATTATTTTTAGGCTAATAAAAATATAGAAAAAGTAAATAATTAGACTATAACAAGAAATAATTAACAAAATTACGAAAGTTATTAGCTTATTTATTAAAACCTAAAATTTAACTTGCTCAAAATGATATAAAGATTAAAATATAAAAATTAAGCATTTTTTATAATTATTTTTTGAAGGAATGAACATGCCTTTTGTGGTAATCTGTCAGTATATGATGTATACCATGTGAGTATCATAAAAGACTGATGAGTTTTTTTTTTTTTTAAAGAAATGAATCAGTCCTTTATGATACATTGTCTGTATATATACCGTGTGAGTATCATAGAGGACTGAGAAATATTTTTTTTGTTTGATAAGGAATAAATTAGTCTCTGTGATACACTGTCAGTATATGATATATACCATGTGAGTATTATAGAGGATTGTCTTCTGTTTTTCTTGAAGGAATGAATCAATTTTA
Organism: Lycium ferocissimum; assembly: GCF_029784015.1. NCBI lineage: Eukaryota > Viridiplantae > Streptophyta > Magnoliopsida > Solanales > Solanaceae > Lycium > Lycium ferocissimum. The sequence continues at coordinate 10,244 of NW_026717758.1, read as the reverse complement.
GTGATACCCTATTAGTATATGATATATATCATGTGGGTATCATAGAAGATTGAGTTATATTTTTCTTGAACTAATTAAACAATCTCTGTGATACCCTATTAGTATATGATATATACATATGAGTATCATAGACGATCAAGCTTTTCTTTCTTGAAGAATGAGTCGATCTCTATGATATCTTGTCAATATATGATATATCATGTGGGTCATTCATACATGATACCCTGATAGTATATGATATATACCATGTGGATATCATAGAGGATTGAGTTATGTTCTTCTTAAAGCAATGAATCAGTCCTCTATGAGACCTTGTCAGTATATAATATATACCATAGGGGTATCATAGAGGACTGATGGGTGTTTTCCTGGAAAAAATGAACTAGTCCTCCATGATACCCTATCAGTATATGATATATATCATGAGGTATCATCGTGGACTGATTAGTGTTTTTCTTGAAGAAACGAATCATTCCCCTATGATACCTTATCGGTTTACCATGTGGGTATAATAGAGGACTGAGTAGTGTTGGAATGAATCTGTCATCTATGATACCCTATCAATATATGATATATATCAGGTTGGTATCATAGATGAGTGTTTTTCTTGAAGGAATGAACTGTCAGTTCTCTATGATACCCCGTCAGTATATGATATCCCATGTGAATATCATAAAGGATTGAGTAGTATTTTTTTAAGGATTGAATCAATCTTCTATGATACTCTGTCAGTGTATGATATATACCATGTAAGCATCATAGAGGATTGAGTTGTGTTTTTCTTGAAGGGATGAATTAGTCCTCTATGATATTCTATGAATAATGATATATAACAAGTTGGTATCATAGAGGACTGAGTGTTTTTCTTGAAGGAATGAACCGCACTCCAGTATGATACCCTGTCAGTATATGATATATACCATGTGGGTATCATAGTACACTACAGCAGTATACTTCAACTACTATTGATTTGATATACTATATGCTAGAATAAATTATTTTTTGAGACATAGAAAAAAATAAAAAGGATAATATATCAGTTATCCTTTTTATTGATATAAAAAATAAAAATAAAAGAGCCAAAAGGTGTGTAGAATTAGATTATGAAAAAGAAACCGGAAATAAAGAAAAAAATAATTTTAAAAAATGAGATTAGAAAAGGTGAAAAAAGAAAATAAAAATCACCAGAAACTAAAAAAGAAGAATAAATAAAAATAGCCAAAAAGGTGTATGAAATTAGATTATGGAGAAAAAAATGAAATTAAAAAAGGAACAAGAAATAAAAAATACAAAAATAGAAAAAAAATGAAAACAAAGGAGTTAGAATTAAATATGGAATCGGATTATGGTGGAAAAGAAAATAAAAATAGTATAATTTTGAAAAAAAAAATGAACAAAAAAGGAGAAAAAAGAAAAAAAATGAGAGAAAAAAAGAAGAAAGAAAAGGTAAGAGGTAGAGAAATAAAAGGGAAAAGAAGAAAAAAGATACAATTACCTACAAAAGCTACAATGGGTAGAAAGGGTAAATAGTTTTGGGGTATGAAAATAAAGGGACATGGAAGAGTAATTATTTTGTGTGTAGTGGATATTGTTGTTACTTGAAAAGGGACTGATCTTATCCTTAAATAATGAGGTCATTTTTGGAAAAATAATTTTGGCCTGTTAAAGGCCCAACTGTTTTGTACTCTTTCAAAATATTCATGGCCATCAACAATTAAGGAGCCTTTTGGACATGGTTTGAAATCATGATTTGAAACCATGTTTGGACATGCAATTTTGGATTTCTTAAGTTGTATTTTTTCTTATAGACATAAAAACCCCACAAGTTGTGAAAACTATCAAAATATTCTCAATTCTTATACAATCTTACCAAATGAGCAAGTCATAGTTCATAAAAAAATTAATACGCTACTAGAAGGCCTTTCTAAAAAATACATCTTCAATTGATCAAACTTTAGTTCAATAAAAAAGAAAATTTAATATGAATAGTAATGTAACTACTCTTTAATATAATCCTCCCACATGGTAGACATAAATAAAGGTTAAATGGTTGGTGGGAGTAATTGTTAAAAATATCTACCAACTTATGAGTCTTTTTTTACAAAATATAAACTTATGGGTCAAGTTTTATATTTAAATATTTTGAAACTATGGTTTGAAACCCCAAATCATGCCTTTTTGGATGATTTGAGATTTCAAACCATGAGATGAAATGGTGTCCAAACGCTAATTTCATCTCATGGTTTCAAACCATGATTTCAAATCGCATGTCCAAACGCCTACTAAAACAAGGGAAAGCGACACAAAAGCCTCATTGCACACAAACTAATTACATGAGAATGCCCTTCGTAAACTAATTTTATTACTACACATGGGGCATAAATTATTTACCCGTAGTGCCCCCGTTGTCCATGTTGCCCACTTCACAATCCCTGCTCGTCCATGTCATAGCTTCTTTAATTTCTTGACAACTTTTCATGTTTTGTCTTTTTCAAGTACTTGCGTCGTTTTCTTTATGGTAATTCATGAATTAACATCACTAAAAATAAGACTTGTCATCAATTGCAACACTCCGTAAATTCGGGTTAGGTGTGAATGTATTAAAGGAGTATTAATGTGACATTTTAGATATATGAAGTCCTATCGAGATGAGTTTGGGTGAAAAATAGTTGTTTTAAGATCAACTCGAATAGTGGGGTGCGTAAGATTCCATAAAATCGACTAAGTTTTCAGTAGGTCTGAATTCCATCCTGTTTACGTGAAAATTTGTTAAGAATTTGAGAAAACGTAAAACATGAAAGTTGTAGACCTTTGAAATAACTTTCCAACAATATAAGGTGGAGCCCAAACATAGTTGTGAGTAAAAATGTTATGATCGTTTTACTGAAAGGTCACAGAGCAGTCCGCTGGACCGATATGCCTCGCGGCTCGCATTATGCGGCCGCATTTTTGCAGTGCATTTTTGTACGCATTTTGACCCCAAAGTACCGTCGGGTATTCTATTTTGATATGCGTTTCGAAATGCTCCAACATTTGGCGAAATTCTCCAGTATTTGGCGAAATGCTCCAGCATTTGGCGAGATGCTTCAACATTTGACAAAATGCTCCAGTGTTTGGCGATATTCGGCGCAAAATGCTAGAGTAGAACAGTTCCGCCTATAAAAACCCCAGAACGTGAAATTTTCTTAAAATCTTTCATCCTACTTTGTTTTGGATGACTTTTTGAGAAGAAAACAACCTAGGGCTTCTCCAAACCTTACAAGGTGAGTTCCTAACCATTCTATAATTAAACTATACCACAGTAACAAGGATTAACACTAGATTACCATTTCAATTCATAGATATTCTTGAAAATTAAAGGAAGAACAATTGAAGTGGAATTTTGAGGGAATCTCAATAAAGGTAAGATCTTTGACCTCTAATGGTGTTTATTAAATGGATTGAGACTACTGTGGGTTATTACAGGTGATTAGAAGCCATGAGTGAATCATATGAAAGAAAGAACATAAATGTTGACTTAAAAACCCTAATTTTTCCAAAAGTATGAGTGTAACGACCCGTCTGGTCGTTATTATACTTTTCGCAGCACGCGCCTAAAAACCAGGTTGATTTGTTGTATGATTGGTCCACGGGGAAGTTTTATGTTTGATCTTAACTATAGCCAAGTAGGTAAGAGCTAAATGTGTGGGATCCTGGATAGAGTAAGTCCGTCGTAGTAGATAACTCTGTCGCTGCACCAGTACCGCTACCATGGACCAAAAGAGACCACTGTGGCAGTTGACGTGAACCAGACCCAGTGTTTAAAACCTTATTTTGGGATTTGACCTCTCTTTTTCACAAAACCTTCTTTCAAGGCGTCACTTGGGATATTTTCAGAGGATGACACTTGAAGACTTGAAAAAGGTAACCCTCCAAACCCCTTGTATGCCCTCTTCCTTAAAGATAATTCCTTCTTTACTAGACCTTGTCTCATATGGTTGATAAAAATGGAGTCTTTATCATTGTTTCCATCCTAGGTAGGTGCGATGGGTATTCTTGACCAGAATCCTTGTACTTTCGAAAACTTCATATAGATTCTTGTTCTAAGCCAATAAACTAAACCCCAAATAATGATCCTTTTGATAGTTAGAGAATGGGTTAAGACTTGACTTCTTAAATTAGGAAATCAAGGGGAGGGTTATATTGTATGACTTGTAAATATTAGTTAATTATGTAATTTAGACTACCGCATATGCATTAATTTGACTCGTGTTCTCGGATTCGTGATATCCCTAGACTTTTTTGTAATAGCTCTCGATTCAGAAACGGAAGGGTGAAGATTGCATGGACATTCGTTACAGCTGCTTGGCATCGAGGTAGGTTAGGGTTTACTTGAGTTACTTTGATTAGTTAGTCGTATATATGTTATAGAGTTGACGGGAGAAAGCATGATTAGATCTTCTGACACGGAGTTCGGTTGGATATTATCTAAGTTAGTATGAATGCTGCTTTTGTGGGCTAGTCGCCATTAAATGAGAAGTTGAACCAAGGCGTGTAGTCGTTATGTTTTATGGGATGGAAGTGGTGTGTATATATTCTTGGTGCGGATTTAGTTAGTGTAGGGTAGTCGTTCTATTACTGAACTGGCCATAATAGGGTCTTGTTATACTGGATGCTGGGGTGACTCGTACTTTGAATGTATTCGACTTCATTGTGTATTCATGTTGTTGCTGTTGAGTTGATTTCCTTGAGTCTACCACGAACTGTGGCATGGCGTCCTGTATTCATTGACATTGGTACTAGTGATTGCAATTGGGGTATTGTATCCATTGGCATTGGTATTATTTACTTATTATGTTTCATATTGACTGTTGAATTGGAAACATGTTGAGATTCATATTGTGATTTGATACAGAGATATATATGTATACAAAGGCACATTTCACAGGGGGTGAGGATGCGGCTAGTTATGGGCTCTTGATCCGAGGTCAGTTCCGGAGTGAGTGGTACATAGACACCATAGGTCTCCTGCAGGTCATGGATATTGCGTGAACAATACTATTAGAATGTGTGTAGTATTGTAGTACTATCATTGGTTGTATTGCATTTTACTTATTTCTACTCTTGTGACTGGTGGGTGATTGTTTGCTGAAGTTCATTATGGGTCACTGACTGTTGTGTCCACTTGCCAAATTACGAGTTCGGCTAATCCTTGAAAGGAAGGTAAGGTGATGTGGTTCCACTTAGGATGGGTTGACATTAAGGTTTGTTGTTTCGTATTCCTTAATCATTGAGAGTTAGGTGGTCCAGGAGTCCTTCTTGAGTTGAGACTGATTGTTGTTCGATAGTCTTTATTTTCTGTTGTTACCTTGTTGTGATAGAGGTAGAGGGATCTGGGTAGGCTCAAGTTAGGATTGTTATCTATGGATAGGATTTATAAAGGTGTGTACGGCTATATTTATCTGTTTATCTTGATTGATTCTGTACTGGATTGCGTGAACTAATCTTAGTCGGCCTATGATGTTTACCAGTACGTGTGATGTGCTGATGCTACTCTTGCTACATTGCTTTTGGGGTGTAGATGTGTTCAGGTTGTTGCTTGGAGGTTGCGTTAGCTGAAGTGGCGGATATCTTCCTATAGCTTCTGTATATCTCATTCCAAAGGCAGAAGTTGGGTCATTTTTATTTTGGTTGTTTCCTCTGCTTTGTAGAAGCTCTTGTACATGTCTAGACTAGGTCTTGGGAAAGTGTATTTTCTAAATTAATAAAGAGTGTCAAGATGTATCCCGCTTATTATTTATTGTCATTTGCCGTTTTTACTTTTCAAATAATTTTATTAACGGGATGGTTGGTAAGGGTTCGCTTATCAAGTGAGATAAGGTAGGTGCCCGCACGAACCGTAAATTGGGTCGTGGCAAATTAGTATCAGAGCATAGGTTACCGGTCTCACAAGTACAAGAGAAATGTCTAGTAGAGTCCCATGGAATGGTACGTTGATGTCCGTACCCATCCGCGAGAGGCTATGGGGCATCTAGGAAATCTTCCCTTTCTTCTTTCCTATCGTGCGATTGCGGTCACCTCGATTTGCCAGTCAAGTCCAATTGGTATCTAGGTGATTTCAATTGGTATCTTAACGAGTCTAATTGGTATCTGGGCGATTCCAATTAGTACCTAGTAGTAGTGTCTTGTCAAAAATGTGGTCTGTTTGGGTGCGTGAGGAGAGTAAGTCAATAAAGTTCCATGTGTTGTGCGATTCTAGTGGGCATCAGGGAATGCCCACTGGTTCCTTAATCTCGTAGTAGCGGTGAACCATTCGCGCCCGCGATAGAAATACCTCTCCGGTGCAGGTCTTCTATAGCAAGTATACCGCGCCGGCGGAACACTGTCCGCCATAGCGGGATTTCACCCGCTACAGCGGACCCTCGATGTTATTTTACTTCGCCGCTGCAAAGCTATTTCTCGCCATAGCGCATTCACTACAGCGAAAAAGCAGCCGCTACAGCAAATCACAATTTCCAGACACCAGTGCCCCTGCTGAAAAATTTTCAACCTGTCTAACTCCTCAAGAACGCAAGAAAGCCAGCAAATTCCAAATCAACATTTTCATGAAAACATCCAGCCCAACGAGGGAAAAAGTCATCAAAATGACAACCAAACATCCAAGCCAAAATACGAAAACACAAAAAGCAAATTGTTCAAACATGCCATTAACAAACCAACAGAAATATCATTATCTGAAATAAAGGCCCTACAAGGGAAAAACCATAAGTAAGGGGAAGAACCCCTATGCCACCGCCTTTCTTGTCGCCTTCTCTTCCCCATCACCAGAGCTGCTAGAAGCTTCACTATCTAGCCCGGACTCGCTCAAGAAGGAGAACTACTGGGTGTCGCCTTTGGTTATCTTTGGAAGCTTCTCCTTGGGGTTCATCATCTTTATCAAGCTCTTAAACCCCTTCCACATCTTGACGAATAGCTTGTCCCTGGACCTTCTTCTTCTTCTTCTTCTTCTTCTTCTTCTTCTTCTTCTTCTTCTTCTTCTTCTTTTTTTCTTATCAAAGTCTTCTGCGCTCCCCACAGGGTAGTGAGCCATAGAAATGTAGATGCTCTACAAAGTGTCCATTGACTCCTACATCTTCGTCTGCGTCTCCATATACTTCTTCACTTTATTTGGAGGCGAAGGAACTAGCATCACAATAGCACTAGACGAACCGGCCTCCATGGAGGGCTGTGCTAACCCCAGCAACACACCCTTCATTGACACCATCTTGGTCTCCAAGTGCTCAAAAGAGCCCTGAGGCTGAGAAGCGTTGACCTGCACTACCCTCATTATCAGTGTCACTCTTCCTCTTCTTACTTCGGCCCACCGAACCCTTCACCCTCAATGAGTCGAAATCAATGTCAGAGTTAACTATAATATCAGTGGGCTCTCTCGGCACCTTAGCTCGCTTGCACAATGTGGTAATAATAGAGGGAAACATCAAGCTCGGACTCCCCTCACTCACAAAACTCCTCCACTCCAAGATCACTTGCCTACCCACATTCACCGAAATGTCATCCAATACGAATGAAACCACGAGGGCCCGAGGGTAAGTAACATCAGTAGTGTTGCTCGAAGGGCGAATTCATCGGGAGAAAATGTTCAACCACCTTCTTGCATTGGCAGAAAAATGAGTACCCTTAATATCGGTCCGACTATTGACCCAATTAACCCTGCCCCTCTTTTGCCTCCGGCACCAACATAGACTCCAACTAAGGACCATTTCCTTAGTAATTCCTTGCAGCCATCTCATCATCCAGATTATTGTCCATCTCATAAATTTCATTTATCACCTCAGCTCCTATCTTCACCCTAACACCCCAAATCTGAATTTTCGGGTCCGGAGAGGACCCTTCCATGGTGGGAAGCATGGTATAAAACTCCCTAACCCAATTCGCATTGCACTTGCTGGGATCCTCAATGAGCCGGCCCCACCTAATAGCTTGTATGTGATTTTGTAGAACTTCCCTGTCCATGTTGAAAACTCGCTCCAGTAAAAGCACCTTTCTCCTCTGCTCTAAGAAGCGGTGTTTAAATTATGGGGTCAAAAACCTTTCATACCCAAGAGCTCCTTCATTTTGGGCCATGATGTCATGAATCGCGTACCTACGAATAAACAACGTTAATTTGATATTACACCAAGCCCAGCCAACAATGAGATGTTACAAACCAAGGAACTAGCAAAAATTTACCTATGTGCGGAATTATAGGTCCATTGTTCTATCCATCTGAGCAACCTCCGCTATAGCAAATGGACTACCGCTGTAGCAAGGCCGCGATAGCAGAAAAGGTAGCCATCAGGGAGGACAATGCCCACTACAGTGATACTCGATCCGCGGAAGCGAACCGGCTACGGCGAGTCTTCCATCGCTACCGCAAGACTCCCAACCCCCTCGTACCCGGGTTGGTGGTCACTTGATTTATAAGGCGGGTCCACGCCAGCGGAAGAGTTTCGACGGTAGCGAACCCGTCTTCCCTCGCGAAAAACCCTGGTTACCTCGAAAATCTCCCTCCAAATTTTGGGCAAATTTCAACAGATTTTGATAGGGATCGGGTAGCATATTAGCATGCATGTCTTTTGCACCCCATGAAGCATCATTTCAACAACAAAAAATAGGCTTCTAATTTCGAGTAATATTAAAAACCTTCTACCAAAAGCATCCCACCACCCCAGCAAGGTTTACACCCCTAAATCCAAGCTAATCTTAGGCAGAAGACTATGCTAAGACTTTGTGAACATTAAATAATCTGCCACACTTTCGGATTCTCTCTCCCGCAAAGAGCCAAAACCCTTGTTCTAACATATCAAAAGTTTCTTGCACTATCCAACAATTTAGACATGAAAGATTCGAAATAGAGGTTTCTAATGACTCACTGAAGTGGTGAAGAGTGATACATACCTTGAATTAGTCGAAGATTTGTAAGTTTGCCCCAAAATTCTGAACCTTGCTATTTCACCAAAGTTTTGCTCTTTTCTTTTGTGTTTTTGAAGTGTGGGTGTGAATGAGGTGGTTGCGGGTTTAAATTGGTGAAATGAGGGGAAGGTTGGAGGACAAAGTTAATGAATAAGGGAAGAAAATCATGGGGAGTGGGGAGGGTTAAGTTGGTTAAGGGGGGAGAATGGAAGTGGGAAGGTGAAAAGAATCACCCTCCCCGTTTTAATCTGCTTGAGCAAGTTTCGCTGTAGTGGCAGTCTTACCGCCTCAATGGTATCGCTACAGCAGAAATCCCATCCGTTGCAGCTGCCCTTGAATTCCTTCAGTTCTCGCGCCCGCGATCTCGAATCGCGACAGCGACTCATGGGAAACCAGGTTGATTTGTTGTACGATTGGTCCACGGGGAAGTTTTACGTTTGATCTTAACTATAACCGAGTCAGTAAGAGCTAAAATGTGTGGGGTCCTGGGTAGAGTAAGTCCGTCGTAGAGGATAACTCTGTCGTTGCAACGGTACCGCTACCGCGGACTAGTAGACCGCTGCAGCAGTCGACATAACCAGACTCAATGTTTAAAACCTTATTTTGGGATTTGACCTCTCTTTTCCACAAAACCTTTTTCCAGGCCATCACTTATGATATTTTCAGAGGAAGACACTTGAAGACTTGAAAAAGGTAACCTTCCAAACCCCTTGTTTACTAGACTTTGTCTCATGAGGTTAATGTGGCAAGCCGTCCTTATGGATGTTGAAGCCCAGTCCTCTATGTAAGAAAACATTTGTACTTGTGGTCTTGCTTGCTATTTCTTCGCCCTTTATTAATCCTGTGGTATCAGAGCTAGTCCATCATTTCGGAGGGAGGAGCAGTTTAGTAAAATATGTCTGAGTCATTTCCATCCTCGTCCAACCCTTGTAAATCCCTAGTTAAAATAAATATGTCTCCTACTCATTACAAAACACTTTCCTGTAAATATGATTACCTTTATGAAGTAGATATCCTACCCGATGAAAATAAAGTGTCACCAACCGACCTACCCCTCATAAATCCATATTCCGCCTTAGCCAAAAAGACATGTTCCCCATGGTCACAAATCCGTTCCCTGGTCCAACAAAACCCTAAAGGAGCTAAGGAATATGTCGATGCCTCAAAACTTGACCAGCACCTTATTCTTGCAACTCAAGAGGAGCAATTCAGCACTCTACAAATTCCAGATGATTATCCTAGACTATGGAAAAATCATGGTTTCACCCATATCTATTTTGGTGTTGTTAGAATTACGTTGACATATCATGGAA
>NW_026717757.1:0-14051 GCF_029784015.1 Lycium ferocissimum | reverse complement strand
GTTAGGGGAAACATGTATGAAATCATAACATAAGAATCATGCCTTTTGTAAGAAAGGGACACATACCTTTTCGATCTCCTTAACTAGCTAACACTTGTCCTCCCAAGCTCGTATATCTATATTCAAGAAAGTTCATACTATTGTTAGGCTTATCGTTGTATGCTTATCTTAAGCCTTCAAATTAAACTTCTTTAGAATTTACCGAAATTCGGGCAGCATCTCCTCTGTTTATATCCTTAGCCCGAAATCACAATACCAACAAAACAACAACAATAGCAACACTAATATCAACAAAATCATCATCAACACCAATATACTCAATAAAATATCCCACACGATGTTTTCCCCAATGTCTCAACCAATCACTAGCCTTTACTAAGCCTTAACAACTAAATCTCCAAATACCATTCATAATATAAAAAATAGAGCGTATCCTTACCTCAACCAAAGTTGGAAGAGCTTGAAATCTTATTTATCTTCAATAGAATCCTTCGTCTCGTCAATATTTGATGTTTAAAACAAGAGCTACAAAATCCTATACACTTCCAGAGCCTAAATCCCAAGATTACACTTGATTTGGGCTAAAATTTATGATTAGAAGTTGGGAGAATGTTCTAGAGAGTTTGGGATATATTTAGGGGTTTTTGGATGAAAAATAAGGGGTTAAACCCCTTTTTATAGTGTTCTAGAGTCGGTTTGCACCGACCTAGAATTTTCGCGCACTGTAGCAGCGCGTTTGCGCAATGTAGCTGGGCGCGTCTCTGTTCCACCGGCCTAACTTGTAACATCCATAACTCTCTACTCCAATATCATATCGACGAGCGGTTTGTTTCGTTGGAAACTAGACTTTATGAACTTTATTTTAAGCTTTTAATTTACTTCAAAGCTCTTCATATGCTAAAAGATATCCTTTCCCCAAGTTGCCTCATTCTTATCGTTCAAAGTAGTGCGCATCTTCTTCCAAAGTCATACTAACTCAACTTCTTCCACTCTTTCCTTATAGGACTTTCCAGAATTCCTTATATGCATCCTTCACTCATAAAATATACTTAACAATTATTCGCTCCTTATAGTCCAAAGTTATTTTACTTAGCCATAGTTCAACATACTTATGTTCAAACTTGATAAGTGCTTCTCCGAAAGTATGGGGTGTAACATCTTTCCCCCCTTAAAACATTTATCCTCGAATGTTAAACTCTTAGAAATTCTACAAAAAATTCGTTAGAGTTATTACACCCCTCGTGTTCGTAGTGGTAGAACCTATGGTTTCCTAGTTGGGTATGCCCTTGGAATAGAGACCCGAGCTCGAGTTTGGAGGTAGAAAGTGACTTACCCCGTGTACGAGGGTACCAACAGATATTCCTGAAAATTTATAGAGTTAGAAGTTGAACTAATCGAATCGACGCGATCTAAACTGAATCAGAAATATCTGCAGGACACCAGTCATCGTCGATGCGTCGTCGACATGTACGACAGACCGTCGACGTGCGGCATCGATAGGATCCCGTAGCCTTGCATCCGAAGGTACTGGTCGATGGGGCAAGTCAACGGGTCGTCGACACGTCTACGGGCAATAGACCCGCTCATCGAACCGGACCGCTGTAACCTTTTTGGATCCCAAGTATAAATGGGTGGTTCACGACCTTATTTCATATTTTACTCCTTTCCAAATCAGAAAAATCCTAAGATATTCTCTCCCAATATTTTCCATAAGATATTCTCTCCCAATATTTTCCATCATATTAGTGAAGATTTAATAAGACCCGGACCCCGTAAACCCGAGATGGTGAAGAAGGTTGCTTCTGGTTTCTTCAAAGTTAAGAAGTTTAAGAGTTGAAGTTGAAGTGATTCTTTGGATTCTTGACCCCTCAAGGTATGTAAATGATTTCTACCCTTATATTTAAGTTGGTTATCAAGAGTTTTAGTGATGTTAAGTGAAGAGAAGGTAATTGTGGAAGTAGTAAGTTGATGAAAGACAAGATAGTGACTTAGGGTTATTTTAAGAGATGATTGAAAACAGATATTTTGATATATATATATATATATATATATATATATATATATATATATATATATATCAAAATATATATGTGTGTGTGTTGTCATTATTGATGTGAGTATTGTAGTTGGTGTGGGATCGAATGAGAAGTTGGAGAGTTGTAAGCTCAGAAGGAAATTATTGCCTATAGTTCGTTGAGCTTTATACTTATTTGAGGATGGTTAGTGAGCAAAGTAAATAATCTAATTAAGCCCTATGTTATCTTAATTGTAGACTTGCAAGTTCGAGAGGTAGAAGTTGGACGATTGAGTATACTTCTAGGTATGTTAAGGTCATTTTTTTCTTCTTTTGGCATGATCTGTTACACCTCGCATTTTGCGCGTATTCAGAAAATTGGAAATAACTTGGTATGGTAAGAAGTAAGGCTTTGATTGGATCCTACTTAATACACATGTGATGTCTAAGGAAGTATGGACGCGGAAATATTAAGGAAGGTTAAGGGCAAATTTGGAACCTCGTAAATTGGTCCCGTGAATTTCCAAAAGCGTTTCATCATCAATTGGGCTTAAAAAAAAAATTGGAAAACTTAGGCCCAAAGTAGAGGGGGTGGCCGGCCATGTTGAGGCTTGGCCAAGCCCATGGTGTGGTCATGTGTTTCACATGTGACCACTTAATTAAATATAAGAGGGAGAGTTCAAGAAAATTCAAGAAGTTAGATCAAAACAAAAAAAAATTGAAGAACTCCAAGAAAAACAGCCTCTCGGCCGAACCTAGGAGAAAGAGGAAAAAAAAATTCCAAGTCTTGCCATCTTGATTTCAAAGTTGTTTTCTTGTGGTAATCATACCAATTCAAGGTCCCTTTTCAACTTGGTGCAATTGGTTTGGAAGATTAAGCCTTGGTTTTGTTGCTTGCACAACTTAAGGAAGTGAAGAAGTTGGAAGTGTAAGGTAAGAATTCATTCTTTCTAATTGTGTTTTGAAGGTTTGTTTGTGTTGTAGTGTTTGTAAATAAGTTGAAAGCATAGAAATATGAAAGTTTGCATGGAGGAAGGATATGCATGTGAGTGGCCGTGTAGGTGTTCTAGTGTGTGATGTAATTGTATTGAATTTTACATTGTATTATGGTTGTGGTTATTGTGAAATTAGTATTGGAAGTGGAAGTTGAATGAAAATGAATTGGAATGGAAAAAAATGTATGTTGGCCGTGGCATGTTAGGTGGTGAACCCATGATGAATTTAATTTGTTTAATATGTTAGTTGCATCGTTGTGATTCTTATAATGTAAATGGAGACTTAACGATTTAAGTTGGCGTTAGAATTGCATATATGTTATTGTAGGAAAGTATGGGTAATCTACTATAGTTGATATGTAATTATGGAAATGCATTGTTTAAGTGCTAGTTATGGTGGTTGTGGATGAATTTGAGAGATGACAACTTGTTATGAATATGTTGATTGAAGAATGGAAGTTTTGGACGAATTATGGTTTCGGTGGAAAATTTATATATTTTATGAATAATATGAAAAAAATCATGTGTAATGTCTTTGGATGGTGTTGGAATGATTTTGGAAGGTAAATGAGTATGAAAACATCATGATTGGATTAAAATGCGAAGTTAGCTTAAGTTGTGACTTTATGTAAAAGAGACTATTCATGTTAGTTTGCGATTCTTGTTGTGGATGAATGTTATTGGTTTGGTTGTTGTTGGTATTTGAGCCGAGTTGAATTCTCGGGGTGTCGTATTTATAGGGGAAGTTTCGCCGAAATTTCGGTAGCCAAATAGAAACCAAAGATTGAAATGTTAGCTTGCATGAATAGTAACTGGTAAGGATGACCATTTGCAGATTTTTGACGAAACGGGAAGTGAGTTTTGGAGAGCGTAAGAGGCGCAAAAGGTATGTAAAGCTTTCCTATTTCTTTCTTGGCATGACCTAAGTGTACCATGATCGGATTTGCGCCTTAGAAAGTGTTCTGCTCCTCGGAATCCGCGTTTGAAAATGCCCCTTTTTCGTTCAATAGAATTGAATCCTTTAGGTGTGTTTTGATGAAAAGTTTATGTAAATGTTCATAAATTGCTTAGAAAGTTATGAATCGTCCCTAGGACCTATATAGGTGATTCCATACGCCTAATATACATGATTCAAGCCCATCACCTCGGTTGTCCCGAGGAGGACTCGCTAAATTCCGATTTTACCCCTTTATGTTTATGATTAGTTTTGAGCGGTTTTTTTAAAGAAACATTTTAACTACTATTTTAACTACTAAATGAAAATTGTTTTAAATAATTCCTTAAGTCTTATAAACTATTTTGGAACATGAAAAGTGATCATAGCAAAGTTATTTCTCCATAATGCACTATGATATCCGAGATTCGCATAATATGATTCCGTCCGATCCCCTTACTTTGATTTGTCATTTGTTATGCCTCATTGAGTCTCCGGAAATCTGTATGGTATTTTTATTGCATTTGGTTTCTCACTACTCCACTCGTGGATGCCTCAATGTTTCCCCCACCGAGCCCGGCCAGATATGTTCTCAAGCGTATTTCTGCATTGTTCGCCGTGCTCCGTGTGAGGGGGGCAGGTATATATACGTACACGGGTTACGGTGTATGTTGTGCCATGTACGCTTTGTTATGATTAAGTTCGATATGGCCATCCGTTATGTTATGATCTGCTATGCTTGTGGCGCCAGCGTCGGGGGCGACCACACTCTGACCTCCGAGTCCCTAACGGGGCCGACTTTGGCATACGTTTTCTGCATACACTATTTACGATTTCTGACATGTATTTTGATTATATATGCATTTTGTTCATTCTCCGCACATTCTGGTTCCGATTTCGATTTGTTATTACGCCTCGCTTTACATATTCGCACATTTTTCGTACCGACCCCCTTGCTTCGCGGGGGCCGTGTTTCATGCCCACGGGTACGACGCGCGCGCTTTTGCTGCATCCGCCCGCTTAGGTCATCTATCACCGTTACGCGCTCCTTTGTTCGGAGCTTACATTTTGGTACACCTTTTTTCGATATGTATGTACATTCGGATTTCGGGGTACGACGGGGCCCCGTCCCGTCATATGTTTATGTTTTCGTCCGTAGGTCCGTAGACATGTATAGCGGGTTCCGTATATGTTTTGTAAGTTCGTGTACGTCGGGGATTGTATGTATACTTTATGACGGCCTGATCGGCCTTCGTGCGTCATATTCGCTTCTGTGCGTCCTCTGATGATATCCTTGATTATTATTTATGTTTATTTTGCTATTACGCTTATGTGGGGGGTAAGTGGTACGTACGAGTGTCCAACTCGGCACGAGTCGCGGCCTACGGAGTCGGGTCGTGACAAAAGTGGTATCGCAGCGGTTAGGTCCTCGGAATGTCCGCGCACCGTGTCTAGTAGAGTCCCGTTTATCGGTGTGTCGTGCACCACATCTATAAACAGGAGGCTACAGGCATTTAGGAAATTACCCTTCTTTCGTCTTCGATCGTGCGGAACCGTATTAATGTGGATGATTCTCTCCTAACGATCCGAATTGTTGTATTTTCGATATGCCTCCGAGAAAAGCGACGGCAGCCCCGAAGGGCAAATCCACGCCGCCCGCGAGACTAGTCGGGCCCACAGTCACCGTGGCCCATGCTCGGCCCCCGAGCCGGAGCCCGTGCCTCCGACCCGCCCGGCGACGCCACCGGCACCCGGCAGGGATCGCAGTAGCACCGGGTGCGGTCGAGGGCGGCTTTCCGCCGGTTCGGACGCCCCAAAGCACCTCGACCTCTAGCCCCGCCGGCCGTGGGCGGAGGACGCAGCTATGAGAGAGGCGGTGCGGTATTGACTGCGCGTGGGTGGCGGCTCGGGGAGCGCCGCGCGAGTTGGGGGTGATGAGGCACGCGGGCGAGCAGCCGAGGGCCCGTGAGTTTTTGACCTCGTAACCTCCGGAGTACTTCGGGACAAAGCTCGAAGAAGACCCCCATGAGTTCATTAGGAGAGATGCAGCGCACCCCACGGGCCGAAGGCCTCGCCGACGAGTCGGAGTTGGCCTCATACGGATTGCATGTGATGTCGCGGCCAACCGGTTCGAGTCCCGGGAGTTAGCTAGGGTGAGTGAGCCCCTCCCCGCCGTCCGGGATGAGTTTACGGAGGCTTTTCTCGCGTCATTTTCTACCACCGAGCTACGAGGGCCGCATTGGACGATTTTTATCACTCGGGCAGCGAGGCCGCGTTGTCGTGAGTATAGTTTGGAGTTCGACTCTCTCGGCTCGGTATGCACCTACTTTGGTAGCCGATGGACGACAGGATGCACCATTTTATTAGGGGTTTGGATAAGTATATGATTGATAATTGCTTAGCCGTGGCTGCCCAAATCGGTATGGACATTGCTCCGCGTACGGCGTACGCCCAGGGGCATGGAAGAACGACATAGGGCGTCGGCCGAGAGAGATTATGATGAGAGCCACCCGGTGGCTAGATCGGCCGATACACCGGAGAGTCTCGGGGTGCCGGCGGGGCCGGGGGCACCAGCGTTCTTCCCGACCCGGCCCGAAGCACACCCCCGCAGCTTTTCGGCCGGAAGTCGCATGCGGTGGTATTCGAGATAGGGTCGAGCTCCGTGCCCGCCGGTTCACAGCGGATGGAGGTTCGGTCCGACGAGGCCACCTAGGCCTCGTGTTCTTATCAGGCGCATACCATTCGGGGAATGCTACCGGGCTCAACCGGAGCGTGCTTTTCTTGCGGCCGCCAAGGCCATACCGTCGAGAGTGTCCGGTGACAGAGGGCGGTCCGGGATGGCGTGGCTCGCCCGACGGGTCACCGTGGGTTCATCGTCTCCTTCGTAGCTAGACGCCCGCGATGTGACGTACGAGGTCGGCAGGCCGCGGTAGGGGCCGTGGCGGAGCTTCTAGTTCAGGCGGTCCTTCGAACCGCATTTATGCTCTGACTGGTCGACAGGATTCGGAGACGCCACCAAATGCGGATGCAGGTACTTTATTACTCTTTTCTCGAAATATATGTGTATTGACTGGTTTAGACTTTACCTTGTGGCATATTTTCTTCTCTGAGTCACTGATAGGATTGGGATAGTACCTGTACTGATAGAATCACTAATATAGTTATATATATGTGATGAAAAAAGTGAATAGTGCCGACCTAGAAAGCCAATATGGAAAGGGTATAACCAGAAAAATGAAAGACCCTCCCTGAATCGAGTAGGACCCACTACGAAAATCTTCTGAAATTTCGTTAAGGTCCCGACCCGCCTTAAATTACGTGACAAGCTCGTACGGGGTAGTGGATGCGATTATATCGGGGGCGTGAACGCATCGAATTTGCTAAAGTCCCGAGGTTAAGCGTGCTAAGGCCGTGAAACAATTCTCGGGATGGGTGACCCCCCCGGGAAGTGAACAAAATTTTCGCAAATGTGTAGAGACGAGAGTCAAACGGGCAAAGGGGGGTAACCCAAAGGAAATTAAAATATCCGAAGTGACCGGAAACCCGAAAAGGTCAAGTAGACTAAGGCCAATAAGCCGGTCGAGAGAACATGGCATAACAATCTTTGGGGATTGAAAGAAACTGAGTACGAAGAAGGAACTCCTCCCTGAATTATTTATACACCCCTATATGGTTAGTTTAACATTCGAGGACGAATGTTCTAAAGGGGGGGAGGATGTTACACCTCGCATTTTGCGCGTATTCGAAAATCGAAATAACTTGGTATGGTAAAGAAGTAAGGCTTTGATTGGATCCTACTTAATACACATGTGATGTCTAAGGAAGTATGGACGCGGAAATATTAAGGAAGGTTAAGGGCAAATTTGGAACCTCGTAAATTGGTCCCGTGAATTTCCAAAAGCGTTTCATCATCAATTGGGCTTAAAAAAAAAAATTGGAAAACTTAGGCCCAAAGTAGAGGGGGTGGCCGGCCATGTTGAGGCTTGGCCAAGCCCATGGTGTGGTCATGTGTTTCACATGTGACCACTTAATTAAATATAAGAGGGAGAGTTCAAGAAAATTCAAGAAGTTAGATCAAAACAAAAAAAATTGAAGAACTCCAAGAAAAACAAATTTCTCGGCCAACCTAGGAGAAAGAGGAAAAAAAAAATTCCAAGTCTTGCCATCTTGATTTCAAAGTTGTTTTCTTGTGGTAATCATACCAATTCAAGGTCCCTTTTCAACTTGGTGTAATTGGTTTGGAAGATTAAGCCTTGGTTTTGTTGCTTGCACAACTTAAGGAAGTGAAGAAGTTGGAAGTGTAAGGTAAGAATTCATTCTTTCTAATTGTGTTTTGAAGGTTTGTTTGTGTTGTAGTGTTTGTAAATAAGTTGAAAGCATAGAAATATGAAAGTTTGCATGGAGGAAGGATATGCGTGGAGTGGCCGTGTAGGTGTTCTAGTGTGTGATGTAATTGTATTGAATTTTACATTGTATTATGGTTGTGGTTATTGTGAAATTAGTATTGGAAGTGGAAGTTGAATGAAAATGAATTGGAATGGAAAAAAAATGTATGTTGGCCGTGGCATGTTAGGTGGTGAACCCATGATGAATTTAATTTGTTTAATATGTTAGTTGCATCGTTGTGATTCTTATAATGTAAATGGAGACTTAACGATTTAAGTTGGCGTTAGAATTGCATATATGTTATTGTAGGAAAGTATGGGTAATCTACTATAGTTGATATGTAATTATGGAAATGCATTGTTTAAGTGCTAGTTATGGTGGTTGTGGATGAATTTGAGAGATGACAACTTGTTATGAATATGTTGATTGAAGAATGGAAGTTTTGGACGAATTATGGTTTCGGTGGAAAATTTATATATTTTATGAATAATATGAAAAAAATCATGTGTAATGTCTTTGGATGGTGTTGGAATGATTTTGGAAGGTAAATGAGTATGAAAACATCATGATTGGATTAAAATGCGAAGTTAGCTTAGAAGTTGTGACTTTATGTAAAAGGGAGACTATTCATGTTAGTTTGCGATTCTTGTTGTGGATGAATGTTATTGGTTTGGTTGTTGTTGGTATTTTCCGAGTTGAATTCTCGGGGTGTCGTATTTATAGGGAAGTGCTTTGCCAAATTTCGGTAGCCAAATAGAAACCAAAGATTGAAATGTTAGCTTGCATGAATAGTGTAACTGTAAGGATGACCATTTGCAGATTTTTGACGAAACGGGAAGTGAGTTTTGGAGAGCGTAAGAGGCGCAAAAGGTATGTAAAGCTTTCCTATTTCTTTCTTGGCATGACCTAAGTGTACCATGATCGGATTTGCGCCTTGGAAAGTGTTCTGCTCCTCGGAATCCGCGTTTGAAAATGCCCCTTTTTCGTTCAATAGAATTGAATCCTTTAGGTGTGTTTTGATGAAAAGTTTATGTAAATGTTCATAAATTGCTTAGAAAGTTATGAATCGTCCCTAGGACCTATATAGGTGATTCCATACGCCTAATATACATGATTCAAGCCCATCACCTCGGTTGTCCCGAGGAGGACTCGCTAAATTCCGATTTTACCCCTTTATGTTTATGATTAGTTTTGAGCGGTTTTTTTAAAGAAACATTTTAACTACTATTTTAACTACTAAATGAAAATTGTTTTAAATAATTCCTTAAGTCTTATAAAATATTTTGGAACATGAAAAGTGATCATAGCAAAGTTATTTCTCCATAATGCACCATGATATCCGAGATTCGCATAATATGATTCCGTCCGATCCCCTTACTTTGATTTGTCATTTGTTATGCCTCATCGAGTCTCCGGAAATCTGATGGTATTTTTATTGCATTTGGTTTCTCACTACTCCACTCGTGGATGCCTCAATGTTTCCCACCGAGCCCGGCCAGATATGTTCTCAAGCGTATTTCTCTCGCATTGTTCGCCGTGCTCCGGCGCGAGGGGGTGTGTGTATATATATATACACGGGTTACGGTGTAAGTTGTGCCATGTACGCTTTGTTATGATTAAGTTCGATATGGCCATCCGTTATGTTATGATCTCACGTTATGCTTGTGGCGCCGAGCGTCGGGGGCGACCACACTCGACCTCCGAGTCCCAATCGGGGCCGACTTTGGCATACGTTTTACGTATACACTATTTACGATTTCGACATGTATTTTGATTATATATGCATTTTGTTCATTCTCCGCACATTCTCGTTCCGATTTCGATTTGTTATTACGATCCCCTCGCTTACATATTCGCACATTTTTCGTGTCGACCCCCTTGCTTCGCGGGGGCCGTGTTTCTTATGCCCCACGTGTACGACGCGCGCGCGCATCCGCCCGCTAGGTCATCTATCAGCCGCGCGCGCTCCTTTGTTCGGAGCTTACATTTTGGCACAAATTTTTTCTCGATATGTATGTACATTCGGATTTCGGTACGACGCGGCCCCGTCCCGTCATATGTTTATGTTTTCGGTCTGTAGAGGTCCGTAGACATGTATAGTGGGTTCGAATATGTTTGTAAGTTCGTGTACGTTGGGGATTGTATGTATACTTTATGACGGCCTGATCGGCCTTCGTGCGTCATATTCGCTTCTGTGCGTCCTCTGATGATATCCTTGATTATTATTTATGTTTATTTTGCTATTACGCTTATGTGGGGTAACGGTACGCATGAGTGTCCAACTCGGGCACGAGTCGCGGCCTACGGAGTTGGGTCGTGACATGATCCTATGATATGATCCAACAAGTGAGTAAGCGAGCTTCCATATTACTCTACCTAGAAGCATTAAGTATAATTCGGTTTTTGATGTTCATGTCACGACCCAACCCCGCAGCCGTGACTAGCGCCCGAGCTGGGCACCCGTACGTACCAAAAGCCACAATTAATAACTCAGACATTTAGAAAAATTTGGGCAGAGTTTTCTCTGTTTTTCGTACTAACCAAAATTTACCTGCACGCAGAAGATACCAACAAAGGCCACACCACCCAACATAGCCATATACATATATATAGGCGAGCGACAAGGCGTGCGAATGAACCGCCCAAACATACAATGCGTGCATACACTGTACGTACATAACCACACACCTACGTACATGTCTACGTACCTCACACAGAGTAACAAAGTCATATGACGGGACAGGCCCCGCCGTACCCCGAACAAATATACATGAACGTAACAAAAGGTCGTACTCAAAATCCGGGCTCCGACGGGGCGAGCACTCCAAAATAGCCGAACAGGGAACCCAAGCCGGGCGGCTCGCTCAACGTGTATCAGCACCGCGCGGCATGAAACGCACCCCCGGAAGACAGGGGTCAAGACGGAAAATGTACCGAATACGTAAAGCATGTATCACAGTAAATAAGATCACAATGGCGGGGGTTCGCAGTACCAAATATAGTATCGACACAACCGAAGACGGAGAATCGAAGACTTGCCTTAAATCGTATGTCATACATGTCCATGTTATGTCATAATATCATCCTATATACATAACAGACCATCTCTAGCTATGACCAAGTAAATGTCGTACGTTGCACGTACCCTACTCTTTGGCGTAGGACTCGTCGGTGTACTCCGGCCCTTTCAGACTCGTGAATAATCACATCATCGTATACCGTACCCGGCCCTTCGGGACTCGGTCCCGGCCCTTTCGGGACTCCTGAATAAACCATATAAACATCACGTATAGTACTGCATGTAATCATATGCATATATGATTAATTAACCCGGACTACTTTCCGGACTCGAGGACCAACCGTGTTTCACCGACATTCAAAACGCGTAAGCAAGTTTCAGATTATTCGGAGTAGTAAGTGAAAATTCAAATTTCCGTGGTCATTTTACGTGTCAAAATATATCATACAACCCAACAGTATAGTCAAACAACTATCTTTTAATAATTAAGATAATAACCAAAGCTTTTAACTTTAAGTTTAAAGCAGATGCGTCGAAACGAGTGCCATGGAAATCTCGGAATACGTGGACCAGCCTCGGTCGAGTTGAGCGGTGTATCCAATTTGTGATCGTTGAGCTGACGAGTCATGTATTAAAGATTCGAAGACCAACGATTAGTTTCGGACAAGTTTTAGTTGCTTAAATGATCATTTGGACAAAACATGGGGTTTTTAATTAAATTTAAATTGAATGAAAAAGGGCCAAATTCAAAAATTGGTTCTAGGAGTAGAATCGTCCCCAAAAATTAAAAACCAAAACCTAATTACACCTAAGACATGCCAAAGAAAAAAATGGGGGAAAAATTTTTCACTTGTTTACCACGCCTTTCCCAAAATTCCCTTGGTTTGGAAAATCCGAAAAAGGGCCTTGACCGAGTTACTATTCTGGGGTTACAATTTCCAAACTTAACCAATATTGTTTATAACAATTTGGGCGGGGTCTTATACATACAACTCCCGAGATTAAATGGTTTTCAACAAAAACCAAACTAACAACCCGATTCAAAATCAAAGATCAACTCGAACTACATTCTAAAAGTTAGTAACTCCCCCTTTTACTAATTGACAAAATTGCCAAATACTTTCTTAAATCTTTCGATCAAACTAATATCAATGTTTACACCTCGATTACTAATCCAAAACCATCCAACAATATTCAAAAACATTTTAAACAATTCCCCAATTCTTAAAAAGACTCAAAACCCTACTCCAAAATCCCGAATTTGTCCCCCCAAACAAAAAAACAACACCAAAAAACATTCATCTTAAAATTTATGGTTTTCAACATTAATCCACACATTAACAATAAATTCTCCTAACTACAAAAAAACATAAAGTCCATAAACTTCCAAATCTTCTAAACCCAACCCTAACCTTATTTTGGGTTTTATGCCCTTTTTTCCCTAGAATCCCCGGCGACGACAACAAAAACTCGGCGATTGTTCATTCTCGACTAGCCAAAGGGGAACCCCCTTCGGCCACCCCCCACAAACATAAGGATGATTCTTATTCTTTTCCCTCTAAACAATCAAAAAATGTTAATTATAATTATTTCATGACTTATAACCCCCCTTACAACGACCCCTTCAACCTCCCATTGTTTCTTCCGGATAAATACAAACCCAAAATAAGGGCCCTGAAAAATAAAACAAAATCCCAAAAAAATTTTTCCTTTTTTTCCCCTTTAAATTTTTCCAAAGTTAGTAGATGGGGAAAAAGAACAAACTATTTCCAAAAAAACGACTCCACGTTGGGAAACACCCTTGAATTAGTAAGAATACCACAAGAAAATAATTTTGGGGCCCAAATTTAAAATTGATTAGGGGTATGGGGAATGGCCTTTTTGTTCTTTTTTGTACCTTTTTTTGGGTTTTTCTCTTTTTTTACCCCCTCTTGAAACTTCTATTTCCAAAATATTAATCCCTGGAAATTTAATGAACTAAGGGGGTTGGGAAGGCTTTGGCCGGCCCCCCTTCCCGGGCCCGTATTTTCCTTCTTTTTTTCGGGGGGTTGGAAATTGGGATTTTTCGATTCCGAAAACTAATTTGAAATTTCCCCATTTTTTTTGCCCCCCGCCTCTTTTTCGCCCATTTCCACGTTAACATTTTCATGAAAATGTTTATTGACTAAAATAAGAATATTGTTCCATACGCCCCTTGCCCTTTTTTTCGAAATTTTTTGAGTGTTAAAAATTTCGGGAAAAACCCGGGTTTTGTACCCCGTTTGAGGGAATCCTTCTATTCTAGGTCCCGGGCTTATGTAACCCCCATTCGTCTACGGTTAGTCATCTTACATTCTATATATTTTAAAAATTTGGGTTTGGGGATGAAGCCCTTATATACGGGGAAAATTTAATATATGTAAAATATGAAAAAGGGGGTATAGGAGATATATATGCATGCGCTACTATGATGATTTTTTGATTACGGCCACGGAAAAGGGGGCCAATATGATATGAAACACGGGCGTTATATACCGCATACTGGGCGTTATATACGCGCGCTTGGGGGTTGTGTCGCCCTATAGATGCATGAACTTAAAACGTTTTTAAAGGCCCCGGGCATTACGAAGTGATTTATGTAGATTTGGGGGAATACTAGTTCATACAAGTACTCAAATTGGGCTTTTCGGTTTATGAGTTCGGAAACTTTTTCCATGATTAAAT